>NW_025401142.1:0-211467 GCF_011075055.1 Mangifera indica | reverse complement strand
AATATGTATAATTGTGTAATAGACATCTGTAAATAGTATTTCGATCGTATTATTTATGTTGATTATATATTTTATTGTAGGATTAATCTAAGTAGCTGGATATGTTTCAATTAGATATGGGGGAAAATGGATAGAAATGATGACAATGTTATAAAATATGTTGGAGGTAATAGAAAAATGATTAAAATTCCAGAACACACATCATTTGAAAAATTAATCGAAATAGTGAGTGACACAATGTAATATAAATCGACGGATATTTAACATTCAATTAAGCATGAAACCGAGGCATCTCGACGACGACATTTCGTAGAAATTTCGAATGATGAAGATGTTGAGGTTCTTAACAGTCTATATAACCTCTTCAAAGAATGTGTTCCAGTTTTTGTTATAACTACAGTTAATGATAATAGTTATAAGGCTCAACAAGCAGATAAGATTTACAAGGTGGTGAGTCAAGCAGTTATCCAGAAAATCAAACTATTAGTGTAAAGAGATTCAAAATATCGAGTCAATCTGAAACAAGAATTCTTAGAGGAAGATTTTGTATATATAAATGAAGTCAATGTTGATACATTGTATCGCGTAGAAAAATTTCTTAATGGGTACAAAGCAACTTTTCCAGAGTGGAGTAAATTTGAGAAATGTTGTACATGATATTCCAATCGAAGAACCAGAGGTGGAAGAGAAGACTTATGTTAATAACGATATTGAGGTACAAGTTGTTTTCCAAAACAAATCCTGCTGGTGGGAATGTTTATACTGATGCATTTTATTGGTTACCTCTTTTTCCTGATCAACCATCTACATCTAGAAACTTAAAAGTATCGACCGATACTGATTCTCCAAAAGTTGGTACATTATTTTCCAAGTAAACAACATGTTATTGATGCGATATATCAAGACGCACTTCGTAGGGGATATCAATTTTTCGTGGACAAATTAGACACAATTAGATAGGTGGTTAAATGTTGTAACGAAGAATGTAAATGGTGTGCACAGGCAGTTAGGGTGGGAGAAAGTGATAGCTTTGAATTACGTTGTATGAATAGCTATCACACATGTTGCAGATTATTAGATATTACCTCATCATAGTCAAACAAGTGCCCAAGCTTTAGGACAAATTTAAGGACAAATTCATTTTAGTTAACTGTGTTTATCGACCGAAGGAGATCATTGCTGATCGATATAAAATTGATATATCATACGCACAAACATGGCGAGTGAGAAATTGGCGCTTCAATCATTAAGGGGGACACCAGAAGAGTCATTTATGTTGTTGCCAGAGTATTGTCTCAATTTAAAACGTTGTACTATAGGGACAGTGACACATACATTAACAGATGAACACAATTGATTTAAATACTTTTACATGGCATTTGGTTGTAGTATCTGTGCATTTCAGCAATATATTCAATCGATTATCTGTATTGATACTGTTTTTTAAAGGGTAGATATTTGGGTCAACTATTTATTGCTATTGCATTAGAGGAATAATCAGATATATCCACTTTTTTGGGATTGGTCCTAGGGAAGATCATGACACATGGTGTTGGTTTTTAACAAAGCTGAGAGATTGTATTGGCGAGGTACCTCATTTAGCTATCATTTCAGATCGACATATCAGTATAAATTTTTGCAATGGCTGAAGTATTCCCTAATGTGCACCACAGTTATTGTTGTCACCACCTCTATTATAACATGCGGTCAAAGTACAAGAAGAATGCCAAAGTCGCATGAACGTACTGGAAAGCAGCTAAGGCATACATAAAATATGAATTCCAGTAGGTAATGAAGTCACTGGCCCATATGCACCCTGATACAGCTGTATACCTGTGCGAGGTAGGTTTCGATTGATAGGCACAAGCATATTTTCCAAGGCATAGGTATAATGTAATGACTACCAATATTGTTGTGTCATTTAATGTGTTGGTCAAACATGCTCAAAGCTTACCTATTACGATGCTAATCGAGTTCATCAGAGGTATATTGCAATGATGGTTTTATGAAAGACGAAATCATGCCAGTAAGTTCATATTCAATGTTATAATATGTTATAAATGTGTGTTACTAAACTTATACTTGATTACTAACCAGACATGCTATATTTATATGATTTACAGATGCTTGTACCAGTCTAGTCACACCTTGGGTTAAAGATAAGATCGCCAAATGTGTACGAAAGTCTTCAAACTTGGAGGTGCATCATATAACATCTGATCGATACCAGGTCTTTGGTAGTGGCCAATATGATGCCTTGGTCGACTTGACGGAGCGTACATGTACCTGTAGAAAATTTCAATTATCACAGATTCCCTGTATGCATGTTATTGCTGTAGCCAATATATGAAACTCCAACCTGCATTCAATAGGTGCACCCATACTACAACACAACTTTTTATCGTACAGTATATGCAGACGCAGTTAATCCATTGGGAGGTCAGTTAGAGTGGATTCATCTGAAGGAGGCAAATGTTATCCACTCATTGTATGTGCATCGTCGTCATGCAGGGCGTCCAGCAAACAAAAACAGACGTCCTTCTCAAGGAGAGGTTATTGAACAACTTATCTATACCCTATGTCACCAACCTGGACATACAAAACAGATTGCAAAAGCCTATTCTAGTACCTAGTTCTGTACGATCAGTTCAAGAAGAAAGAAAAAGATGGAAAATAACTGTACCTGTTAATTGTACTTGTTAATTTTAATATAGATGTTGTTTGCGTACTTGTTTCTGTAACTCTAATATTTGTGTTGTTAATTTTAATATAAATGTTTTCTTTGTACTTGTATCTATAAATTTAATGCTTGTGATTGTTTTACAAGGACAAATTATGACTATACGTTGTTATCTTTTTATATCATTTTTTCAATTATATTTGTTGCTTATGATAACTATATAAAAGGTAAATGTGTATAAATGAATTAATATATGGATAAACATATATATAAATGAATAAATAAACATATATACAAGGGAATAAATAAACATATATACAAATACAAATAACATATAAAATAACAAGTCAATCAATATATGAAAATATAGTTGCGTGCCTAACAACTGCGCAGACTTAACGAGTCCTCCCCCTCAAAGGATAATGATCGACGAAATGCTAAACACTCGATGTATTATAACATGAACACCCTACAGTCACCTAATAGGGGCGCCTGCTACGGTATATCCATCACCCTATGCAATGCAAATGGATCGTCCCGTAGACTCCAGTGCGTGTCAGACCAAAATGATGTCGCAGCTAGCAAATATGTATCATCGACGTATATCCTAACATCTTTCGCCTAAATAACTTTAGGTCAATAGTGAAACTCTGTAAGAAGTCGTAAACCATAATCTTCCACTCTTTCAAATCCAACACCTTGCTACCCAATGCGTATTATCAAAATTATTGGGATATAAACCTGCACACGTTATTTAATACATATTAGATCTTAATCCATTATTCTTCGAAAGGTACTTGAGATTCGAATACTAACCTTATCGATCATACCTTAGGGTTACAAATGTAACTTAAGTGGGTAATCTGCATCCACCATATGTGTAAAGAGTGGAGGGAACTGGTAGTTATCTTGATCTCTCGTCTAGGCAGCATACTCATAAGGATGTATCCTACAAAGCAACTCAAAACTGTCGTCTAGTTCTGTTGAATATTTGTAGTATCATCATGCTGGCGTCGACGTAACAACCCCAAAAATGAATCAACATACTGGAAAAAAACAAAAATAGTATTGTGTTAAGGCCATATAAGGATTATCTAACCAAAATACGAAATTCATTTGTTAAAGTAAACTCACCTCATCAGACAACCATCCGGATGTGTCCATGAGTTTACTCCAAAATGCAATTTTGGTCCTCTCACCTATGTCATATACATGACGTTTCTCGAACAGGTTCGACTTTGCATACCACTTCTTGAATATTTCCTTACACTTGTTGCTCGATAACTGCATAGGCGGTCTCATCCGTTGGCTCTGTGGTTTAAAAGGATTCGTGTATGGACTATGAATGAAGGGTCCCTTCTTGACAATCCTACCACGAACTATATGAAAATACTACACCAAAACAAATAATACGTTAGGTAAAATGAATAATAAATTATTCCAACCAAACTTATTAAATTTTTTAAAAATCTAAACTTTTTAATACCTTCTGTAACGCTGGAGTCATAGCTGGAGAATCCGTAAGTGAAACTATATTGAATACATTTTCTTTCGGCATCGACTGCATTCAAATACATGAATTGACTAAATGGGATGATAAATTATTTCAATTGTACTTTTTAAATTTCTTGAAAATTCAATTACTTGCTCCCGTCCTCATGTGTAGGGATCTCAACAACATCATTAGTGACTCGTCATCCTGGGAGACAATATTGATTACCTGTTTTCCTTTGCTTGAAGTGTTAAGATAGATCAAACAGAGATCCTATTGTAATAGGAAAGAAAGGATAAATGACTATTGAAATTAACAAATGTAATAATTAATAGATGAAATTTTTGACACTTCACCTTAACCTCTTCCCAAAGTGATATTGGAGCATCCACATGTGGTGATCGACCGACATCGCCAATATCTTATGACAACATTAACATTTAATATTAGTAAATCAAACTATTGAACAAAAAAATAACAAAGTATTCATTATACAATGTACGTATCTCTCATATCGAAACAGACGTCACAATGAGATCCGCAATCGGTGCAGCCGCAGAAATGTCAAACCACTGTCACAATATCGATAATAACAAGTTAGAGAAAATCAAACCGTAGATGTATAAATGAGATATAATATTGTATATCTATATTATACTAACCAGAATAATCATAGAAGGTGTCGACGGAGAAGACCTCATGTGAAGTGATCCATTGTCGCTGACATCCTGTATCAGTATTAATAATTAATATTAATTAATCGAGGAGTTATATTTAACAGGATTAATAGATATACAATCAAAGAATTCAGATATAAAATTTATTTCAAAAAAACTTACAATTACTTGAACCATCGTAGAAGGTGCCATCGAGAAGACCTCATGTGATGATATATAATCGCTGATATCAAGAGTCAATATCAGATCTTCTCAGGATGGTCTCTCATCAAACAACTGACACTGTAATAATTTCAACAGATTAAAATTTATTTCAACAGTAACATTCTTAAAATACTTGAAGTAGTTAGCACTCACATTGACAACAGGTGGAAACGAGAATGTCAGAACCCTTGTTGATAGTTTGTCACCATCGTCTCGAGAAGACTGTAATAGCATGTACAATTATTATAAAGTTTTATATGATTGTGTATATAAATAGATGAAATATCTTGTAAAGTATTAACTTTTTTACCTGTCCGATAGTATTTGTATGATGATGAGATCGTCTGACCTCTGTACGAGTTGTCGTATCTACTATACGATTCAGTCTATCCTCCATAAGAGTCATTCTACCCTTAATGCGACTAAACCTATCCTCTATCTTAGTTTTTAATCCAGTAAATTGAGCTAAATAAGATTTCCCTATCGAGCCAATACGACATCGAAGTGATGAATGGAGAAATCTGGTCCAGTGACAAAAGATCATCTGATATGTGCTCAATGGTAAGGGGCATAGGTACGAGCTCCGGTGATATGTGCTCAATAGTAAGGGGGATAGGCACGAGATCTGGTGATATGTGCTCAGTGGTAGGGGTTTAGGCACGAGATCCAGTGATATATATTCCTTGACATGGTTGCTAATCAGGCAAATAGGAGGGGGCTGAACATGAGCATCAATAGGAGTAGAAGCAACGATCGGAGAATTAACGTCATGATGACTTGATGATACATCTCTTGATGCTGAAGAAGATCGACTATCTGACACTCTCTGTATATTAGACGATATCCTCATACCACTCTGTATCTCTCTCAATCGGAGATAAATCCATCGAAAAATTAACATCATCCTGCAAAATATTTATTTTCAGTATTCATTGTTGTTATATTCAGAGTATATGTTAATGCTTAATAAATTAGTACTTACTGTATCTCTAGTGAAGATAATTGAGATAGAATCCTATCTCGGAATGTCCTTCATGTGCCATCTCAACATTCGGGCCTCCCACAATCGATGACATATCCGTTCTATCGATATAACTAGTCTAGCATCTCATATATCCAAACTGTAATATCAACATAAATCGGTTATTGTATATATTTACAATCATATTAAACTAATTTTATTTTAAACATAAATTTTTTGTTTGAATTAATAAATATCATAACTAGTTGAAATGCTAGTAGAAATCCCATGATGCCATACTGCTTAAGTTGGTTTTCCTTTTTCTTTTTTGGACAGAATCTATAGAAATTCGGGAGATATTATCACATATAGAGCGATATGTCATCTGCCATACTCGTACTCCCCACGGGTGTGCATTAAACCCATCAAGATGATCAGCTAATTATAATATATTTTTGGAAAATTGTTTTCCTCAAATCACTCCCTAACAATCCCATGTGAAGATTAAACAACAGTGCTAACTTTACTGCATCAGTGTCATCCTCCCCCCATGGTCTCTGCTAGAAAACATAGCTCAGATCAGCATATGTAACTGATTTACACCTGTGAAAATATGTCTGGACGATCCGATCTGTGGCCTTCGATGGAATATAGAGGTCGATATCTATCAGATGACTAAATCGAAGGCCTGTCATAATAGCAAATTCATACGCACTAAATCTGACATCCACATCATTAACTCGAAACCATAACTCTTCTCATGAGGTCACCTTATTAACCCTCGAAGGATGAAGGAATGTATTAGAACCTCACTAAATTGACTATCTTTCAAGTCTAGGAAGTGTCCAAAATAGGTATGTCGAAACATTTGTAATTGTCTCTCTGTTAATAATTTTTTTATCATGGCTTCCATATCTCTATATCCATGTGTAGTAACTTGAGCCTTGAAGTGTTTTTCGGGAGGAAATCGCATTTCATCTCTGCTTTCGTCCCTTGTTCTCTTTTGTCCAACTCCTTGTATGAAAATTAAATTACAATTATATTAAATTTATATTATAAATTATTCAATTCTATACATAGAGGCCTTATTTGAAAAAACATATATCAAATTTGAATTCTACACGTAAAAAAACCTTAAGATGGAAAAATTTCATTTTGCCCCTAATTTGGAAAATATCAAAAAAACCCTAAAATTATATATAATTATATTCTGTCCCCTTAATTCCAACCACACGAAATCGCCTGACAAAAAACTATGGAAAACCGTATTTTGCCCCCACCACGCAAATTCGTGTGTCAACCATGCGAATTCGCGCATCACCACACGAATTCGTGCGTCAACCACACGAATTCGGGGGGTTGACCGTAATTTCGCGTGTTAACAAAATTTTTAAATTTAAACTCTGCCCTACCGCACGATGAAAAATCGCGTTTTTACCCATAACCACATGTTCTCGTGTAGTCCACGAAATTTGAAAAGTGGAAAAAACCACCCGTCTTCAACAATTCTCACCACACGAATTCGTGTGGTCACTACGCCATTCGCATGGTGACTGTCGAATTCGCATGACCACATTTCATCTCCCAAACTTCATTTTTCAAACTTCATTTTAACAACAATCAACTCTACACCTAATCTAACATAGAAGCCTTAAGAAAATTTATCAAAATCACCACAAAATCAAGCATTTTCATCAAGAATTTCAAATCGGAACCGTAACGCTAAACACCCAAATTTCACATCAAATCACTCAAATCTTGAACCAAAACGCATAAAGAGATGACAAAGGTTGTTTTACTAACCTTTTTGTCCATCTTCGTGGTCAGAAACGTCACAAAAATTGCTAGAGAAAATCGAAGTTGCCGAGTGCGCGAAAATGGGAATTCGTAATTTCTATTTTTGTGTATTGGTTTGTGATGCACGTGGTTATGGCCGAATTTGACGTGGGGGGCATTTTCGTCTCTTCATAATTTTGGGGCAGTTTCGCTTAACAGTAAAATCTAGGGGTAATTTCGTTTTGCCCCCTTATCTTTGGGGTAATTTTTTAATTTCCCATTTTTAAAACTATCAAAATAAATACTGAAATTCTAAAAATTTTTGAAACACCACCAAAATTTGTTTCTAATAAATAACTTTAAAAATTTTATTAACATTTTTAAAATTTTCAAAAAATTATAATTTGCTCTAAA
Source organism: Mangifera indica (assembly GCF_011075055.1). Taxonomy (NCBI): domain Eukaryota; kingdom Viridiplantae; phylum Streptophyta; class Magnoliopsida; order Sapindales; family Anacardiaceae; genus Mangifera; species Mangifera indica. The sequence continues at coordinate 203,263 of NW_025401142.1, read as the reverse complement.
TATATGATTATACTTCAATAACATCCTATATTTATATTTGTACTAATTTTTTTATTATTTTTCATTGAAAATAATATAAATTAAGGTACAATAATTATATAATAATTATTTTAATTCTTTTAACAATTTTATAAAAAAATTAAAGAAATTTTGCTAGCAACAGCTAGAAAATTGATTTTTTTTTTCAAATTTAAAATATGAGAATTTATCACATTAATTAATCTTGGGTGAAAAATAATTATTTGACCTATTATAAATTTACTAATAAATATTTTTCTTTTATATTTATTTATTTCTTAAGATAATATATATTTATTCCTTTATGTACGTTTTCAATTGGAACCCTAGCAGAAATTCTTGATTCCATCCCTGGATTAAAAGCCAATGTTTATAACTTTTTGAAAAGTTTTAGTTAATGTGTTAGCTTTGGAATAATAAAATCAGTGGGCGAGTATCATTTTTGTTCCCCGGTTTCCTATCAAAATCGCGAATAAATAATAAAATAGAAAATAAAGTGGCAATTAATGCAATAAAGAGAATATATATAAAAAACAAAAGGTTGAAGATTGCGAAAAATATTAAATTAGCGTGGCAATGCAAAGGTGACAAACGGTGAGTAGGACCATGTACCACATTACAAGTTGCGTGCGATTAAACTACAATTTTAAACTGCGACTAAACCACAACTAGCAACTAGGTACTTTAACCTTTCTCTGATTTTCTTCTCAACATCTTCTGTTAGGTTAAGCAAGATGAACAACTTAATTAGCTTAATTGCCAACAAAAATATATAACTGTTCTTAACAACTCTTCCCTGAAACTTAAGACCTCATTTTATTAAGTAAGTCTCCAAATGTTTCATATTGAGAAAGTGGCCATGGTTTTGTAAGCACATCTGCTAGCTGTCGAGAGGAAGGAATATGCTTACTTCAAGTTCTCTTCTGATCACATTCTCTCTAATGAAGTGAACATCTGCAGCAATATGCTTTGTTTTAGCATGTTGGGCAAGATTAGATGCAATGGCTTTAACACTTATATAACCACACCACAAAATTGGTGTTTTGGTCACCAATTTGAAGCTTCTTAAACAACTAAAGAATCCATATCTGCTTGTGTAAAGGCCTTGCATTCTAATTGTGTAAAGGATATTGTAAGCACATACTGTTTCTTGGATGACCAATGAATCAAATTTTTTTTTCTGGATAAAAACAAAATCCTCTAGTCGACGTCCTATCATCTAAATTGATGAATTATAATTACTAAAAGAATGAATGACTTAAAATGGAGTGAATTAGGTTTTTTAAAAACTATTAATACCAATTTAAAAGATTAATGTAATTAACACAATTTAATGAATGTTGATTATTTTTAATGTACCTTATGAGAATGTCAAGAGTTATTTTAAATAATCAACATAAGCAAAATAACATATAACATAAATTTAAAGATTAAAGGATTAAAAAAACAAACACACGATATATAATGATTAGACAAAAACTATTTATCTTCGAGTATTTCATTAATCTTTGATTGACAAAACTACTAATCTTTGGTTGAAAAAATCTCAACCAAGTTTTTTTCACAATATAAATAACTTCAAAAATGCTATTAATCATTACAATCACTACAGATCAAATTCTCTCACTAAAATTTTCTAGCTTTAACAAGAGTGAAATTCACTCTTTTATAATGCAAATTTATAAGAAAATATGAAGTTAAAACTCTCTCAAAAAGTATATATAAAAGTTAAAATTTAGTATAATCCAATATTTATGATTATAAAGATCTGAAATGGCAAAAGTTTTGATCAAATAGAAACATTGCAAGTGAATAACTCAAAAATATTTTACTCTCTATTGTATGAAAATTTAACTTACAAGAGTCATTTCCAAATAGATTTAATTAAGTTTATATATGAAAAATTGAAAAATATATTCGTCATAAAATTTCAAAAAATGCATAATTTAGTTGACTAGATATATTTTGGTTAACTAAATGTGATATGACACTTTCATAATGTTTATATATCACTATCCATTAGACATTTTATTACCTAAGTTGATAAACTTAAAAGGAATTCGGTTGACCAAATTTTTAAAAGCAAAAAGCATGGCTTTTGAATTATTCGACAACTACAATTTGAAAAGCTTGGTCGGCTAATTCGGTTAACTAATTTTCTTTCACTTTTTCCTCCAAAGTTTTAAAAAATTATAGTTCCATCTAAAACTATGAAAATTGACAATTTAACACGTTTTGAAAAACTTATTCAAACCCAAATTTAAGATATGACATATTAGTCCACAAAAATTCATAATTTCAAATAGGTTATTGAAATTTGATAAAATTTGGTTTAACCCAAGAACTTGAAAGATATGAAAATGATTTTTTGAGAGAGTTTTTATATGCAAAGAATTATTATATATATATTTGTTTTTGAAATGGTTTATGAGTTATCTGTATAGACATATTTTTGTTTTTGTTTTAAAATAATTTTTATTATACCTTTAAGATTTGATCACTATAGAAATGTGATTTCAAACAATTTGATCTGAAAATTGTTATAGATCAAAGACCAGTGGATGCTCTAATAAGCATGAAAAAAGAGTCATCCATTAAGGTACTTAAAAAAAAGGAGAAAAGACAATAAATAATTCGTTATTACTATATGATCAAACTCTTCTTTAATTAAACTCATGAAAAGAATATTAAAGATATAACAAGTTATATGATCAATGATCAACTATGTCATCTATACATGGGTAGATAGAGTCAGAAGAAGTAGGAAGAGTGAAATGGGAGATTTGCTCTCTCATGTTTTCCTTAATGTGGTCAATTCAATTTTCTATTATCACAAAAGTACATTCAGTAACGTTCTTATTCCATTATGCACCCTAATGAGAAAATAAATCATTTCTCGCCAAGTTGGGAATATCCACCTTCCATAGAGATAGAATTGGAATAAATATTTAATTTCTTGGTTGTACTAAGAATTAATTACATTAACTTGTATGATTACATATAACCGCTTTTCTTGCTTTACAAATTAAGGATTATATAAAGGTGAAAGAGACTTGACGATGTAAGATACATAGTAATATTGGGCTACACTCTGCTAAGATATTAAATCATAACAATAATATAATCATTGAAGTAGCCTTCAAAACAACAAATTAAACCACATTAAAAATATTTTATTTTTGTTGTCTCATTTTCCTCCTCTGTACAGGACTTCACCTCTAATTTTGTGTAATTATCGCTGATGCTATCTTTTGCATCACCTGTAATCTATGCCCTTTTCATGGTTGCTGCTGCAATAATTATTAGCCAGTATTTTGAGATTATTATTGGAATGCCTTTTGATTAGTCTATGAAGTTAGGCTAGATTGCACTTGTTCAAATGAATAACTCAATAAATTAAATGAAGAAAAAACAAGAATTTAAATTATTATATATAGCTAATGTCCATGGATGCAGCCAAATCAAACTCAAATATAAAAATCACTTGTAGAAATGTATCAGCTTTAAATCAGTGGGAGACCAACTGGATATGTTTGTTAATTCTCTCAATGAATATCCAAATTTTGTTGCTTTATATTGATTTTGGCTATTCTTTCCTCGTGTATGTCTCGATGATTTTAATTGACCAATTAATTCATTGGACTTGGTTGCGTAATTTTTAACTGTATTAGTGACCAGATAAGGCAATAACAATAATTAATTATTTTGAAGCAAAACTTATAACATGTCATCACCATTAAATTAATGAGATATGAATGATAAAGTAGAACACAAACTTATTATAAACAAATTGATCCAACAATAAAGTTTGCTAAAAATTCTCATATGTGGATATTTTATCGATTGAAACCAAGTTTTCTTACGTGAAAAAGTTGTTATAAATACAAAACTTCGATTAAATTTCTCATATTAGAAAATTTGGAGTGAATCAGAACATTTGCAAAATTAAAGTTGGAGGAAGCCATTGCTGTTTCTCTTGTTGAAAACTGTATTTTTTATTTCGTGAAAACACTATCCGAAATATAGTAGCAAACCCCATGTACATCGAAGTATACATAACAGAAAGTTCAAAATGAAGAATATACAATCAAGCAGACCCTGTGGATGTTTGTTTATAATTAACTATATAAGATGAGTCCAGAAGTAATATGTGGACAGCAGAGAAGCGCTTTTTTTATCCCACTTTATTATCTAAAACCGAAAGAATATACAAAAATATATTTGATTATATAAACAAGTTTCTAGGATTTTTGGCGAACCTTAAAGTTCATTTTATATGGATCTTCCACTGAATTTTTGTCCCTTCTAATAAAGAATAATAGCTCTTCCACTTTCTGATGCAGCATAAGGTGGCATATGTATATATATATATATTGTCGCAACTTTGATGAAAAATCTTCCTAAATCAATTCCATAAGGTGGCTTTACCTTTTAGTACACTTTCTAGGACGAGAGATTTTTATTTGTGTTCTAACTTTTATTTATTTATTCGTTTGTTGCCATGATTCTAGAAAAGGTTTTACAACAATGTTTTGAGGAAACACTTATCGGATGCGTCATAAAACATTACTGTTCAAGTGGCAGTCACATCCACCTTTAATTTGTAGGCCTATTCCTCTTGATGGAACACATCAACTTTACTTAATATGGCCTGAGTGGAACTTTAATTTATCATAATGGTGATCAATAGCAATCAAATTCACGGCACACTTAATTAATGGGTAATTTTTATTGAGTAATACTGTATGTACTAATAAATTATATAAACTTATTCATATAACTCAATAAATAATATTTGATTAAATGATTTTAAAATGAGAAAAAAATAAATAATCACATCACTCTATCACAAAGTATCATCCTAATTTATATAAATAAGTTAGTACATATAATATTATTTATTTTTATATCTACAATCACCCGTCATTCATGTTTAATATGTAATTTTGTACGTTTCCTCATTCATCTTATCTCTTACTATTCACAACTGAACAGTTTTGAATCTTAGATAACTTTTTACAATCCATATATATAAAGAACCCATAATTTGCTAGGGTTTTGATTTGAATATGTACTTGTACTTTTGGCGAGGAGGACCTTTTCTTGCCAAAACTTTACACTTGACGACCCAACCTCATGCCATTAAATTAATGTTTTAAATGATATGTGACTGTCTAATAGATTTCATCTTCATCTCATCGATATTCTTTAATTATATAATGTTTGTTGTTACACTATCTCAAATGGGCACAAAGATCTTCCTCTAGAAATATTTTATATCTTTGTATTATAAAATTTTGCTTTAGGACCAGTCGTACACACATTATTGCAATCTAGGCATGACAATATATTAATTAGCCTTTGTCTTGGGTTTATAATTAAAGCAATAGTTTTCCATAGATTCTCAGAAAGATCTCTGCTAATATAAAATATCAAATTGATAGTTTATGCAAGTGATTATGAAGTAATTAAAAAGTTGATCTCAAGTCTCAATCCATTTTGGTTACACCACTTAAAATTGGTGTTATTCATAAGCATGTATATATAATATGTGAAGTAATCTAGTTCTGTACTAAGATTTCAAATATCTTAGTATAAACATTTGCCCAATCTGACGACTATCAACAAAGAACAACTTCTTGCATTTCAATGATGACCACTGAACTATCCCAAAAGAATTTGCATGATATATTTGTTATATTTCCAAAAGGGGTCTACCAAACACTAGCTCTAATCCTAGTGCTAAGTCTGGCTTTGATACTGATTATAATTTCATAATCTACATTACAAATTAATGATCATAAAATTATACACACCCAATTTAGAGTACCCAATTGAGTATTCATATGATGTTTTATTATATAATTAGGTAATACCTAATCACATTATTATACATCATTTGGATACCTAATTGAATATTCAAAACTGGATGCACATAATATCACTTTTAATGATCAACATACCTTCATGTTATCCATCTTATCCTTGATTAAATATGAATTGAGTTTTGAAACCCAGAATGATAAACAAGACATACTCCCTAATCGTATGGATTAATAATCAAACATTGGTAGTTAAATCTGACTTTGAAGTGTAATTAACAGTTTGTGTAATAATACCTTCAATGTTATGACTTGAGAAGTCGTATCTTAGATGATGTACATGTCCTAATTTCATAGGGGACGACATTTCCTTCTCATGATCCATCCAACGTTGAGATCCAAATTTAGCCCTAATGCCAGTTGTAATCAATAATCTACCATTATAAGGTAAATATCATTTATTAAAAAAAGTAAGAAATCTTATTTTCATTCTATCCATATTGATTTAAATCTTAGAATTTGGTGACACAATCTCAATAGTCTCAGAAGATAGATTTTCCTCTGGGATATTCTCTTAACCTTTTTGTGGTAAACAAAATCCTAGGCCATGAACGGAAGATCTTAGTATGATTGCAATCTTAACAAGTCCAATTTATTAACATTCTCTTTTGGCTCCAAATTAAAGCAAATGTTCTCCGTTGATTCTCTAAAAGATCTCTTCCAATGTAAAAGATCAATTTGGTAGCCCATGAAGGTAACTTGAAGTGATTGAAAAGTTGATCTCCATCCATTTGATTACTTAGTCATTGGCTTAAATCATGAATATTATATACACAAAGTCTCTGCGTGTACTATGGATTAATCTCAAGTGGGGATTAATTACTTCTACTTAATTGCTAATTAATTAGGTTGTCATAAGAAAATATGTCGTGCCATATCCACTTGTTGGCCATATCTTTAAATGTATTTTGATTTGCCTTTTGCTTTACATGATATGAAATATCATTTTTGAAATCACTCAATAGGTTTCCCTATTTTCACTTTATTCATGATATCTATTTGCTTTCGCAACTTAAAGACGCTCTTCTATAATCCACTAGTAGAAACTATATGATGTGATTTTGTTTATGATTTACCATATGTATGAGAAAATTCGACTCTAGAAAAGTGAGAGTTTTGATGATCGATGAGCTATGTTTTTATTGACAAAATTACAATTAGCAAGGCATCCTCGTGTGTCATTTAAAGTTTTAATAAAAAATGACCATGCTATACTTCACCTTCCTCTCATCCATCTCTTTTTGTCATCTTTGTTGTTACACAATTTCAATTGGGCACAAAGATCTTCCTCTAGGAATCTCTTCTTATCTCTTTGTAACACAAATGCTGAGGCCATGCTCTTTTAGCCAATATATTAGCTTTTTCTTGTGGCTCAAATTGGTGGTTTATTATATTGACTATGAAGTGATTAAAAAGTTGATCTGATTTGTAATAATCCATTTGATTTGCCTGCGACTACAAACTACATCAAATGACTAGCCGCATTGCAATTTGTGACTGCTGTGTCAGCTGTGACAACCACTAGTTGCTATTCTCTAACTTCTCTTCTCCGAATTTCTTCTCAACATTGTTCAACGATTGATTATCCATTTAGATAGGTAACATATGTTCTGTCTCCGAGTAACTTTAGTTTCGCCAAGTTTGCTTAACACTCAAAGGGGAAGTTCGACTCGATACCAATTTTACTGAATAAATTGTTCTTGTACAACATAATACTTTAGAAGATGTCTCACATAGTGACATAATCCATCCCAGCTCACCCTTCATACGTATTGTAAGCTGTTACACAACCCAAAAATGGGCACGAGGACCGTTTCATTCTCTGCAGACAGCGTATTAATATATAAGCCTTCTTGGAGGCTCTAAACTAAAGCAACGTCTCTTCATAGATCCTCAGGAAGATCTTTCCAATATAAAACATCAAATTGGTAATTTATTATAGATAATATATAGTCTATAATAATTATATGTAGCACTTGCTTAATCGTGGGAAAAAATCTACTTGCACTATGATTAATACCATATTTGCCAAAAAAGAATATAATCGTGGGTGAATATCTCCTCTTTTTAAAAAGACAGATTTTTTTGTACTTGCTTTTTCCTTGGCCACACAAATATATAAGAATTAAAGGTATAAATATTATTTGCAACTGTTGAAAGTGTTGCTGTTTTTATCCTGATTCATAGGTTGGATTTCACCATTTGTGTGTGTTGGGAGGAAGAGCTTATCCTTTGGTTTGGAGAACAATTAATTAATAAAAGTTTTTGGAAGCACTTTTAGAAATAGTACTTTCATGATCATGATATTTAGGATTGTTATTCCGCAGTTTTGGCTAATTACAAACTAATTAATATGTTGAAGTCTTAATAATGTCTGATAAGCTTGACCAACATTTTGACTAGTCATTGGTTTTGCCAACAATTTGACCAGTCATAGACTTTACCAACATTCTGACCTGCCATAGTTATGGTCGACGAGAATGTTTAATATTGTTCAACATATATAGGTTTTACATTGTCTTTGTATATAAAAGGTGGGAAATATCAAGAGAAACATATGTTGGTGTGGAAGTGTACACAATTCGAAGTATAATGAATCTAGGATACTCAGATGCATGAATATGAACAAACACAAAAATGCAAGTGTAAGACAAACAATTTTTATGTGGTTTGGTCAAAAAGCTTAATAACCTATACCTGCAATATTGTTTATATCTCAATTATGTAAGATTACAGAGTAATTTGAAAATAACAATATTGCTAAGTGTCTTTTTGCTAGGATCAAATCCCTCATTTCTCCTTCTCACTATTCGATATTTATAGTACCGAGAGTTACGATTACACAAGTTTAGGATAATGAAATAATTAATGACATTATAAACACCTTAATGGTCATGATATGATTGAAGAGTGAATACATTTTAATTATAATTATCGATTTTAGAAAGATACTGCCTCTCTGATAATATTAAACACTTTATTTAGTATCAAATGATTATTGTGATTATGACGAAATTGATCATTGTTTCCTGTTTTCTGAATTCTAGAAAAAAAAAACACTTGTTCTATGAGTTGCGGGTTGAGATGATGCTTATTTGCTGGTTTCTGATCACCACTGGGAGTTGTATCATTGAGTGAAAAAGAATTTTTGACTGCATAACATATAAATAAAGTAGCTTCAATATAGCAATTTGTAACTTTTTTTATCTTTTGAGAGTAAAAGTAATTGTTTGAGTGTTAAAAAATGAATATAAAAGAAATTTGAAGCACATGCCACCAACTCATTTGAAGCTCAAATAAAATACTCTTATTTTTCTAGTTTGTGTATTCACAGTAGCAACAAAAATTAAACTATTTTCTTTTACATTTATCACTTCCTTTCCCACTGGCCAAATCTGAGACCTCAATTTGAGAAACGTCAAAGCTCACTTAACTCTTCATGAACCATTAACCTCCTAATCAAAATTTTCAGAACTCCAAGGAACGCAAAATAATTAGTTACCAAGAAAATTGCATTTCTTTATCATTTTGAAACAATATGACCAAATTAATTAAACCAATCAATCTTCAAACTTAGCATAACACTCCTTCCGGTTCCAAGGGCCTGATGCTCACAACTGTTTCCTGCACAGATGGCGTATGCGCAACCGTGGATCCTGACGGGCCTCCCGACTGGCTACACCCCAATATCTTCTGGCAAGTCTCAATCAGGCAGTGCCTGCATTTGGGGCAAGAAGAATGAGACGTTAGCCACTTATCGATGCAGCGGATGTGGAATCCATGGTTGCATTTCGGCAGGAGGAGCACACGCTCTCCAGGAACAAATTCCGACAGGCATATAACACATTCTGAGTCCAATCCTGGAAGATTCACCTCCGCTGAGTACTTCACCACAGGAAAAGTTTTCAGGGCCTTCTTTTTGATTCCTGTGTTGGGAATTTTGGCTGAGGAAGTGGCTGTGGAATCGAAATTGCCAAAGGCAGCAAATCCTGAGCGTTTTATTATACACCTGATGAGAAAATTCAATCCAAGAGCGCAAATTAAGGCACACAGGAGGACTGACATGACCATCACCACACTGGGGTCAAAGCTTCTGTTGGTTCCAGGATAATTCGAAGGGGGAGCAGCGGCCGTTGGTGGCGGCTGTTGTTGGTTAATCTGGTCGAACAGAATCAATTTTCTTGAGGGAGAGTTTCCGGGAAAATCCTGGAAAGTTGGTGACATTTTGAGAGAGTCGGGAGGGATGGAGCTCGGGAGTTCTTGGAGGTTGATTTGCTGAAGAGTCAAGGGGATTAGTCATTGTATATATAGAAATTTAGTTATCAACTATATGGATCTGCTTGCTGGTACATATCTAGCTGCAGCAGAAAGTGGCAGTTGCTTTCTATGTATCAAACTCAGTATCTTGAACCCCCCAGCTGCCCAGATAGATTAACATTAATTTATTAAAAAAAAAAAAATCCCAATCTGAAATGACTTGGAAACTGTATTTTTACAAAATTCAGGATGTTTTTCCAACGTTAGTACTCACTAATTTATGAGTCAGATTCCACTCAAGTTAAAGCATATCCAACTTACAAGAATACCTGAGCTCAGTTGCTTGAAACTCATCTGATATTGCTTTATTAAAAACTATTCTCCAAATGACTTTTGACCATGGACCCAACCGCGGATCCAAAAATAAAATTTAGACAAGTTACGGTTGAATAAAAATATGAGAGTCAAAGAAATAAGAATGAAATTTAAAGAGGTTAATGTGAAATTTTAGGGGTTATATTAACATTATACATATACAAAATTAAAATTTTTTTCTAAAGTTAAAGTAGCTCACTGATATTTTAACATATACCAGAGTGAAAATTTTTAAAGTTAAGGGGGGTTACTGATCTTCCTCGACCCCACTTAAATCCACCCCTACATGGACCTAAGAGAACGTCATATCCATTCTCACATATGATCAACTATGTCAATGCCTATGTTTCAACATAAAAATTTATGACTATGATCTTTCTTCCCAGCTAGTTAGTTTAATTAATACTAAACTAATAGATTAGAAAATTTAATTAACGTTTTCTTTGTTAGGTTTTACGCCATCTAAGCAGTGGAATAATAATTTAAAATTTCAAAAAATAAAGCAAATCCGTAAAACTTCCTAGGATCTCATTCCTACTCATTGATTCACAAACATGGCATAATCAACCATCAAAAAATTATGAATACCCACTTTGAATACACTAATAGGTTTACACTTGTATATGTCATCAAATGATTAAATAATTTTGAATTTGGAATAAAGTAACACAAAATCACATAATGACATATCATGTGTGCATATATTTGTGTACTCAAAAGTGAATGTGCATAACATTGTTCAATCAATCATAAGGCGTTTCAAGAAATTATACTTGCATTTGGAGGCTCTTCATCTTTCATAGTTGTTGGAATGTGTCAGAGAGTTTTCTCGATCTAAGGATATGACTACACCTCGTTATTAACATGGAGCATGAGTGGAAGGAGGTTGAGAATGTGCACCAAAGTTTGCTAGAATGTGATGCACAGGCAAGAGGTGTTTGTGTATGGGCGTATGTGTGTGTATATGGTGAAAAATTCTGAAATTATGAAATTAGTGTCTGTATGTATGACCATACATTGCCTTAGTCATTTCTCATACAGTTTGTGATATATCTTGATTTTGGTGTAGATAAGGACAATGAATTATCCTTATCCAAAGACCATGCATGCCCATGCATGATCTACACACGATCACACATAGGTCAAAAGCAATCCATTCGGGTTTATCCTTATCCAATTACATAAACCCCAACTTCCGTAATTTCCAACACATACAACTCAGGATCATAACTTTGGTCCTCATGTGCAATAAATTGCACTTTGAGCCCAGAGACCTCTGAAGACTCAAAATCCTCCATTTGGACTCCAGACTAGATTTAGCTAGAATAATCCTTTACCTTTAGAGTTTGGTTAACTTTTTTTATGTGTGACTTGTAGACTATTTGTTAGGTCAATAATAGATGGATTCGTATTGAGCTTCAATTTGATAGCCATCAAAACACATACCAAGATTGACCTTTAGCAAGACAACATAGTCATCTAACTAATAGAATGTTAATGATTAACTTTTTAATTTGTCAATGAAATAGTTATTCATACAATTAGATCATTTTATTATACATTATCCCTTTGAGGCTAAAATATAGATTAAGTATCTCCCTGAGGGAACCTTCAATACACATGGATTGTCTTTTGTCAACGATCGGATGATATTGGATTAAACACCAACTCAATTCTATTGCGGCCATGAATTTAGATGATTGTTGTCACTTGTCAATAGGCCTTTCTAGCATAACCTTTTCCCCTTGCATGGAGTTTTTTAATCTAGTCTGATAGCAGTCTTATTACAATGTCCAATGAATATAATGTTAGAAATTTTATGAAAATGGGAAAGAAAGACCTATTCTCTATATCAACAATCGATCAACTTCAAAGGTGATTTCTACATCAACAATAGTTTAATTAGGTTTGTGTGAATCCCTAAAACTTATATTATAGAATTCTATAACCATATAATCTAGAATTGTTTGCGAATGTATGGAATGGTGTTGAGATCAATTCCATTGATAATTGTATGATTGTGTTCTTCAATAAATCCAACATATAATAGCCTTTTCTTTTGGCCACAAAATAAAGCGACAGTTCTCCATTGATTATCTAAAATATATTTCACAAGCCAGTATTCTGCCATTGGTATATAATACACAAATCGATATTCTACATGTCCTAAGGATTAATTTCAAGTGGTGATTAATTATTTGTCCTTGCTAACTAAGAAAATATGTTGGCCTTAGTCCTTTAATATGTTTTCATTTGCAATCTAGTTTACATGTTAAGAATTTTGTAGTGGGAGCCAATCACATACCAATAGGAATTAAAATTATAAGGAGACAAGTTCCCTATGTTGCCCATTTTGAGTGCTCACTAGGAATGCCAGAAAAATCTCTCATACAGATTCTTGGATTGATCATTGAGTAGGAACAATCAACTTTGGAGAAAAAGTCGAATAATTTTATTGATTCTTCTACCTGAATTACAAGCGTAAGAACTATGTTTTATACATTGATTCTAACTAATAGCTCTCATCACAAAACTAACTGAGACTACAAGCTACGCGTTACAATTTGCAACAAATAACTAGTCGTATAGCAATTGTGACTACTGCAACTAGCTGTGACAACGACTAGTTGCTCTTCTCTTTCTTCTCAACATATGTTACCAACTGATTATATTGTCATCTATTTAAATAGGTAGTATATGCTCCATGCCTCTGAGAAACTTTAGTTTTGCCAAATTTGCTCAAAACTCAAAAAGAGAAGTTCTACTCGATACCAATTTTACTAAATAATTTGTTCATGTACAACACAATAATTTTAAGTCTTACATTTCTTCATATATATTGTGATTATAAGTCCTACATATATATACATATTTAAGCCTTTTTGGTGGCTCCAAACTAAAGCAACATTTCTTTATAGATCTTCAGAAAGATCTTTCGAATATAAAACATCAAATTGGTAGTTTATTGTAGATAATGTAGAGCCTATAATAATTATATGTAGCACTTGCTTGATTCTAATTGTACTATGATTAATACCAGATTTGCGAAAAAAGCATATTATAGCTAGTGGGAGAATATCTCTTCCTTTTTAAAAAGATAAGTTTTTTTATACCTGCTTTTTCCTTGGCCACGCATGTATAAAAGAATTACAGTTTTTATTATTTATTTTTCACCTGTTGAAAGTGATGTTGTTTTTAACCTTATTTATGGGTTGGATTTCACCATGTTTGTGTGTTGGGAGGACAATTAATTATTTAGAGTTTTTGGAAGCACTTTTAGAAATAGTGCTTTCATGATCATGATAGGGAAGGTTGTTTTTCTGCAGTTTTGGCTAACTAATAAGTTTTGCCAACATTTTGACCAGTCATAGACTTTACCAACATTCTGATCTGCCATAGATATCATCTTATGGATCAAAGATTAAAAAAAATTGATAATTTTTTTTTAATATTTGTTATAATCAGTTATTGACTATCAGTATGAATGATGATTTCTAATAAAATGGATACATAAATGACATCTCCGAAAGTTTTAAAGAATGTTCATGAAATTATTTATTAGAGCAATACTATATATATACACGTTTGAGTATATAAATAGATATACGTAAAATAGATATACATATAATATACCATCATGTAATTAAATATTATTTTATCTTTAATATAAAATCATCCAATCACAATTTAATTACATAATAATACATCAGATATATACCCATTTATATACTAAAAAATATGTACATATAGTTTTATTGTATCCACCAAAAGAAAGGTTATCCACAATAGAAAGGGCATTGTATATTTTAAATTAATATACAATGACATAATTAAATTGTTTTTATATATAAAGGTGGGAAAAATTAAGAGAATTGCACACCAATGAGAAGTATACCAAATTTAAGATATTTATGTGCATGAATATGAATAGATACAAAATATAAATATAAGACAAATAGTTTTTATGTGGTTCAATCAAGAAGATTAATAATCTACACTCCTGATATTGTTATTTTCTCAGTAATAGAATATTACAGAGTAGTTAAAAAATAATAATATTGTTAAATGTTGTTTTGTTATAATCAAATCCCTTGTTTCACCTGTTCACTATATTTATAATAGTAAAAGTTAAGATTACATAAGTTTAAAATAGTAAAATAATTAATAAATGATTATGATCGAAATGGTCACAATATGACTCCCTAATGATAAAAAAACATTTAATTAGTGTTAAACGATTGTTGTGATCATGACCAAATTGATCATTATTTCCTTGTCTTGTGGCTTCTAGAAGAAAGACATCCTACTCAAGAATTGTCCTATGAGATGCAGGTTTGAATGATAATTGTTCGTTTGTACCCTTGGGTTCACTTGAGAAAGAATTTTGTCTGAATAAAGTAGCTTAAATGTAGAAATTTGTAACTTTTTCTTTTGATCTTTTAAGCGTAAAAGTAATTGGTTTAGAGGGTTAAAAAGTGAATATAACAAAAATATGAAACACATGCCACCAATTCATCTGAAGCTCAAATAATACTCTTATTTTTCTACTTTGTGTATTCACAACTGCAACCAAAATTAAACTATTTTCTTCTACATTTTTTACTTCCTTTCTCACTGGCCAAATCTGAAACCCTAATTTGAGAGAATCCAAAGCTCACTTAACTTCTCATGACCGATGAAACTCCTAATCAAAATTTTCATGACTCCAAGGAATACAAATTAATTAATTGCCAAGAAAATTGCATTTCCTTGCCATTATGAATTAATTTGATCAAATTAATTAAACCAATCAATCTTCGAACTTAGCATATCACTCCATGGTTATGCAACACTCCTTCAGGTTCCAGGGGCCTGATGCTCACAGCTGTTTCCTGCTCAGATGGCAAATGCGCAACCGCTGATCCTGACGAGCCTGCTGGCTGGCTACACCCCACAATCTTCTGGCGAGTCTCAATCAGGCAGTGCCTGCATTTGGGGCAAGAAGAATGAGACTTCAGCCACTTATCGATACAGCAGATATGGAATCCATGGTTGCATGTCGGCAAGAGGCGCACACGCTCTCCAGGAACAAATTCGGACAGGCATATAACACATTCTGAGTCCAATCCTGGAAGATTCACCTCCGCTGAGTACTTCACCACAGGAAAAGTTTTCAGGGCCTTCTTTTTGATTCCTGTGTTGGGAATTTTAGCTGAGGAAGTGGCTGTGGAATCGAAATTGCCAAAGGCAACAGATCCTGATCTTTTTATTATACACCTGATGAGAAAATTCAATCCCAGAGCGCAAATTACGGCACACAGGAGGACTGACATGACCATCACGACATTGGGGTCAAAGATTCTGTTGGTTCCAAAATAATTCGAAGAGGGAGCAGCAGCCCTTGGTGCCGGCTGTTGTTGGTTAATGTGGTTGAACAGAAGCAATTTTCTTGAGGGAGAGTTTCCGGGAAAATCCTGGAAAGTAGGTGACATTTTGAGAGAGTTGGGAGGGATGGAGCTCAGGAGTTCTTCGAGGAGGTTGATTTGCTGGAGAGTACAGGAGATTACTCATTGTATATATATATAAAATTTTGTTATTAATTATATGGATCCACTTGCTGGTACACAGCTAGCTGCAGCAGACAGTGGCAGTTGCTTTCTATGAATCAAGATCAGTATCTTGAACCTACCACCTCCCCAGAAAGATAACATTAATTTATAAAAAAGGAAAAAATATCTCAATCTGAAATGACAAGGAAGCTGTGGTATTACCCAATTCAAGGTGTTTTTCCAACATTAATCACTAATTTATGAGTCAGATTCAACTCAAGTTAAAGCATACGTAGCTTAAAACAATATTTGAGCTCAGTAGCATGAAACTTATCTGCCATAGCTCTATTAAAAACTATTCACCAAATGATTTTGACCATGGAACCAACCGCGGACTCAGAAATAAAATTTAATGAAGCAAATATTGAACAAAAATAATACATATATAGAAAAAGTTAACGAAGAAATAATGATATTTAAATAAGTTAATGTGAAATTTTAAATGTTATATTGATATTTTATCTATACAAACTAAAAATTTTTAAAATTAAAAGGGTTAACGATATTTTATATGTGTCAAAGTAAAAATTTTTTAAAGTTAAGAGAGGTCAATTGGCCTTTTTTGGCCCCACCTTAGTCCACCCTTGCATGAACCTAAGGGAAAATCATATTCATCCTCAAGTTTGATCAACTATGCCTATGCCGGTATCTTAAAATAAAAATTTATGATCATAATCTTTCTTTCCGGCTGGCTAGTTTAATTAACAGTAAACAAATAGATTACAAAATCTAATTAGCATTTTTTTTGTGGTCCATGTGTAGTCTAAATCTTACACACAGATATATACTAAGTTATATGCAAAATTAAATACATCAAATTGGACTGGTCAATTAAAGATTTGAATTTGATCTCAACCTGTGTTCATGCACAAGTGCACAACTGTAATGGCTTGAGAAGCATCTGTGAAATATGAATGTAAAGCAATTCGGAAAATATAGATTAGTGAACAAAAAGTTGCTCTGGAGCACCAGTGGACAAATGCTTATTTTTTTTGGATTCCAGTATAGTAAGTGAAGCATCTGGAATGGGCTAGGCTTAAAGGCAGAAAATTACAACTATGATGTTTGCAGCAGTTCTATTTTGATTTTCTGGGTTGGATTTCTCTAAGAAATATATATGAGTGATTAGCATCCAAGGTTTGGTCTCGAACACTTTTCTATCTGTTTTATGTTTTAAGTCATATTTTTTCAACTTAAAACATAACGTTGTTCACAAAAAAATCTACAGTAAAAATGATCACTTTGCCTTGGTAAATAAAATAAAGCCCTCCTGCAGTTGCATCACCCAATCTCCTTATCCCAGGAGTCCTTCCGCCGTGTCAAGACCATTCTTAGATCTTCATGTGATGGCAGGTGCCAAGTCTAACAAGAATGACTGGAGCAGGAACTGGGAAAGAATGCATTCAAAGTCTGTCTCCACTGCTTAAACTGACACCAATCTCTAGATTATATCAACAAAGCCAACTAAGATTCAGAGAGTACCAAGTCCAGGGTAATATAACTTCAGTTATTGATAGATCGAGATGTGAGGGAAGGTATAAAGCCTTTAGAATAGAGATGATAATCTCGGTCCAAATTTAAAGGTTTTGCCCTTCTTTAACCTCAACAAGAAGGGGATTTTCTGATTAAAAACAAAGAAGGGGACAAAAAAAAATTATTACAATCAAGGACAAAAATATACGTGTTATCTCCCGACCTTGTCCTCACCCCCGTCCCCATCTTTGTTCCTTTATTTTAATATATTTACTTAAATATTAACATATATTTATATTAAAATAGTTAATATATGATATTTGTGACATTAAAATAATAGGTTAATTTTAATTTTACTCAATTTGTTATTTAATATATTTATGTTATATTTAGAGGGTATGAGGATGAAATTTTTTCCCATAAGTACAAAGAGGAGATTTTTCCCGGCAAGGATGAAAAAAAGATGGGAAGAAGATTTTTCTTTATGGGAAAAGAACGAGAGATCCTTGTTATCTCTATAATGGGGATTGATATTCTTTGTAGGGATGGGGATTGAGATCTCTTCCCCACCCCTCCCTGTTGCCATCCTTACTTAAGAAACACTTGAATTATTATTGATTGTTAAACTTAGGAAGCACCTAAAATTGTCTTAGAGCTTTCTCCCCTTTTTTGTTGGAAGCTCATATAAAATTCAATAAAATTATGTGTACAAGTAATGAATATAATTTTGTATATAAATGATGATATATCATTATATGATTTAACGATTTTGAATTAAAGATAAAATAATACCTAATCACATGATAACATATCATTATTTGTGTACAAGTTTGTGTTTATTTTTTAGGCCTAAAAGACTTATTCCCACCCAAGGTAAATTGTAATCTCAAACTTATACCTGCTAACTTTTAAAAACTCAAAGTCCCACCTATGAACTAATTTCTATTAAAATTTTTAGTTAGAGTTAAGGGTAAAATCATTATTTGAACAATAATATTAAAAATATATATAATTTATTACATTCCCCCCAAGTTTTAAAAACTAACAAATTCATCCCCAACAAAAGTTTTCTAATTTTGAAAAATTACATTTTCACCCCTAAACCGAATTTTTTTCTTCACTCTTCGGCCACTAGCGACCTCCCTTTTCTACCCTATACCATCGTCGTCATCGTCTCTTCACTTCTCCAACAAGAACCTAGCATCTTTTGGCTAAAAACTCATCATCCAGACAAAGAGATCTCTACTCCAACAGACATTAAGTCATCGCTTTCTTTCTTTATTCATCAGCAATGTCGACAAATCATGCTCGACGGAGAAATCGTAGAGAGGTGGCTACAAAGAAATCACATTTGACAGAGAAAAATCGTGTCGCCATCTTGCCAGAGAAGGATGTTAGGCTAATAGTAGCTTGATCTCGAGTAGAAAAGTGATCAGAGATGGAGAGAGGTGGTTGTTGAAAAAGGAACAGTGGAGGGATAGGATTTTGGGGGTGAAATGAAAGTTTTAGAGGGCGATTGCAAAAAAAACTTGAAAAAATATGAAACCCTAGAGTTTTGGGGGGTGGGGGGTTGGAGTCATTTTTCGAAAATAGAATTTATGAGATCAGGGAGGAAATTATTAGTTTTAAAAACTAAGGTGAGAAAAAAATTTTTTTTAATTTTTTAAATATTATTATTAAAATAACGATTTTATCCTTATTATTATTAAAATGATAATTTTATTCTTACCTCTAATTGAAAATTTTAACATAAATTGATTTATAGGTGAGACTTTAGGTTTTTAAAAGTTAACAAGTATAAGTTTGAAATTACATTATACTTTAGATGGGAATAAGTCTTTTAGCTTATTTTTTATGACAATGTGGCATAAAAACAAGAGTAGTTAAGGCTAAATTTCCTAAGAATGCTACCAGTTAAATTAGGTTACCAAAACCACTCTGATTGATTTCATGAGCTTCAAAGTTCTACCATTAGGATAAGAGGAGAGGGATCATGGGATGGATCATCTCCCTCCATTGTCCCTCCCCATTTTTCTCACTTAAATAATATTTTTATTTTTTCTCACAAATAGTGAATCATATTTGTTAGTGACATCTTCTTTCTTAAAGTAAATAAATAATTTAAAAATTTTACCCAAAATTATAAGTTGATGATACCTGAAATTATCCCATAAATAATTATGGGGAAGCTACATTAAGTTGTTTACTCCGTGTAACACCGTTAATTATGTTGAAATGGAAATGAAAACTTACAATTCAATGATTTCTCTCACGTTAATTTTCAAAAGTAGCAAGTTTGCCTTTAATTTAAATCCCTTTATTGCTTCACAAAATCCAAATGGGCCTTGGCTGGGCCTTAGGTGGGCTGGCCCAAAAGAACATGCAATTCAATGTAAATGGCTCAAAAGGGCTTCAACATAATACAATTCAATTTTTGCACTCTACATCAAGATAATTTGGATAGTTAAAATGTAGTTAATAAAAATTTGAATTATTTATATTTAATTAGTATTTTAAATATGTTATTTTGAATTTTTGAACAAAAAACTTATTAAATATGTATTTTATAATTTTTTTGTATTAAACACATATTTTTATCATTTTTTTAATGTTTTTCCTCTTTTTATAAATTTTTTAAAGTATAAAAATATCGTTTTCATTTTGAATTAATTATATAAAACAAAAACTCAATTTTTTGTCATTCAAATCTCTAATCTCTTTTGATAATCTTTTATGATAATTGAATTGTAATTATATATTATGTTATATTATATCCAATAGTCAATTAGTATTTTATATTTAAATTGTTAGCCATAAGATTTATAAAAACTGTTAAAATTATGTTTGATATTACCGTATTTTTAGAAAAATATTATTGATAATATGTTGTATTAAACTCATATATATACGTTTCATATCCAAATTTTATGACCCTTTTTTATAAATGTATTTTTTTATCATTTACCGTATTATATTGTATAATTCTTATATTATTATTTTTTATGTCTGTATTTATTAACTAAGGTTAAAATTACATTCTATTTGCATAACTAAAATTCTTGAGATCAATAACAAAGTTTAAATGTAATTACTAAAAATTAATGTTGAAAGTTGTGTTAAAAAGATGGGGACTGACTCTCCACATATATGTAATGTTTAGATATCGAATCTTAAACCCGGTTATGATCTTTTCTAATTTCACTAATTAAATTGTCAAATTGAGAAAACACTATTATTAAATCGATATGTGTTTATATCTTAATTATTTTCTAAAAGCTAATAATACTAACTTTGTTTTTTCGGAAATAACTTCAACAACAAAGCTTAAAGTTTGATCCTAATCTTTTTATATCTCAAATGCAAAAACTTTATGGATATGGTAAGATTACCAAAGAATATGCTAATAATTCATAGTACACTTAAAAATTAAAATCAATCAATGGTGGTGACACATCTCTTAGTACACAAATCGGATGGCTGGAATTGAACCTCAATTTTGGCCCACAAAAGGCCCATGAGTAAGAATCACCTACAGCATATGAATTTTGTGGGCCGATACGGTAAGTGTCAAGATCTAACGGACCTTGATCTCTAACAAATATTTCTTCATCAAATCAAATCATGGCAAGTATTAACCTCAGCCAATGGCCCGCACTGTCTCTTCTTCTTCGACTTCAATGAGAATTCCGATTAATTAAAATTACATTAAACAAAACAATTCGGTTCGAATTAAAATTCTGAACCCAAGTTTTAACTTTCTTTATTTGTATTCTTCAACTCAGCAACTGAAATATCTAACCGAAACACATTCGAAAACACTCTCCATGGTCAGTAAGTCATCTTATAATTCTATTTAACTTCGATTTTCATTTATTTTGCTTGAATAACGATACCCTTTTCGTGTTTTTATGTTTTGATGTTGTTACCGAAGAAAGTTTGAGTTTTTTTTTTTGGTTCTTGCTTGCAGGTATATGAATGCAAAAGGTTGTAACGCTACAAGGTTATAATCTTAATTTCTTTTAAAGGATTGTGTTGTTTGTAGTTAGTTTTTTTGAGTTATGGCATCATCTCATAATAGTATGCATTCAGAAGCAGCTAAAATGGAACAAATTGTTACTGAATTTTATGCTAAAAGTCTGCAAATTATACTGGAAGCGAGGTCTCCTTATATGTCTTCACGTAATTTTAGTGGTGAACAAACTTTATCCCCGTCTTCTTCCTCGTCTTCATCCTCTAGTGTGAGGCCGAGAGATAAATGGTTTAATTTAGCCCTTAGGGAATGTCCTGCTGCGCTAGAGAATTGTGATCTCTGGCGCCAGAGTAATTCTGAACCGATGGTGGTTGATGTGATTATGGTGCAGAGACCGGTTGGTTGGGACCAGATGAATTTTTCACCTAAAAGAGATCCTGTTAGGAATTTGTCTTTGAAGGAGAGGTGTTCTGTGGGTTGGAGTTCTGATCAGGAGGATTTTGGCAGTGCGGGTAAGAGTGAAAAGATTGTAGAGAGATGGATAGTGCAGTATGAGAGTAGGAAGGCCAGGGATTATAGTTCAGGAAGTAGGAGGTCGAGTAATTATGCTTTGCATAATGTGTATAAGAAATCGATCTTACTTTTGAGGTCGTTGTATGTGACTGTTAGGCTTTTACCTGGGTATAAGATTTTCCGTGACCTGAATTCATCTGGACAAATATGTGCCTTTACCTTGGGTCATAGAGTTTCTTCTTTTTTTGAGCCATTCACTCGTAAAGAAGAGGCAGAATTTCAATGCTTTGGGTTCACTCCTGTTGACACCTCTTCTGGTAGGCTTTGCATTTCAGTCTGGTATCGTTCATCACCTTCAGATGTAAGTTCTGAATCATCAACCCCTATGTCCCCCCAATTTATACCAGACTATGTTGGGAGCCCATTGGCAGATCCACTGAAGAGATTTCCCTCTCTTCCTATGTCTCATGGCTCACCGTCATCATTGCCATTGCCACGACCACATAGTTGGAGCTATGACCATTATAAGGTCTCTCCACCTTCAATTTCTTCCTCACCTTCGCCCACCCATTCAGAATCACATGCTTCACGCCGTTACCCCCCTACCAATTTGCCTCCACATCCACCTGAAACACCTCTAGTTCATAAAAAACATACAAGTTTTGATGAGTACTGTCCATCTCCTAGCTTTTCCCCCTTCCCTTCCCCGTCACCACCAATATATATTCCAGGAAGACATCTTTCAAAGGGTCTTTTGCGATCTGAAAGTGCTCCATGGAGCTTACATGCTCTTAAGCTGGCTAATTCCCCTGCATTGTCAAGCAAGCAAAATCTGTCCCCATCTCCTCCACAAAAAATTACAAGATCCAATACTTCTAAGATTGATAGAAGTATGGATCAAATACAGACTGGTGCAACAATTGAGAAGGTATTATATTTAGTCATTATTACCATATTTAATGTCCCAGGTGTGTTTGCTTCATTTAGGATGCCTTTTTCTTCCTGTTGTAGCTTCTTGCTTCTGGGAAGGATGACTCTCGAAAAGGCTCTAGTGTGAAGCTCTCGTGCAACAGCTCTCCACGAATTTCTTTATCTAGAAGCTCTAGTAGGTCTTTCCAAGATGATTTTGACGACGAGTATCCTTGCCCCTTTGATGTTGAGGATGTTGATGTGACAGATTCAAGTTGCAGGTATGTCAAAATCCATTGATTTGATTCTACTTTCAGGTTGAATTGTTCTGTATTATTGATCTGATTTACTGTCTATAATAATTACTTCAACTTTCTTTGTTCTATTGATTATTGCTTACCCTTCTTATATCTGAATTTGTTGTCATTCCAAGTTATAATGCTAGAAATTACAAGAGACGAGCTTTTGTTCAAGCTTTTATATAGAAACCTAAGAAATGTGAAAGTATGAAGCATTGATTGTGTCTTTGTAGGAATTCGTTTAGTCATGCTTGCCAAACCTGCAAAATTATTTGCAACATTTATTAGCATAGTATTAATCATTCTCTTTCTCTACTTCTCTGGCTCTTCATCTCCGAAGTAGGGAAGCCTAAATCTAAATATAAGTGGAATTATTCTAGCTATTCATTTATCATATCTTGACGGACTTAGAAGTTGATTTTGTTGCATTTTTACAACTTGATGGAAGTTGCATTTTGTTCACTGCCAACTATAGGTGGCTGCTTGCATGCTTTAGTGTATCTATTGATTTGCCGAAGACTGGGATGACTATTGATAATAAATGAGGTGTTTGGTTAAAAAAATCTCAAGTAAGCAGCAGTTGAATTAATGCTTACTTTTAGAATGCAGAATTTGGTTTATTTTATCAAAAAGGTGAAATGTTAAATATTTAGACCATTTTGTAGGCCTTTCATTATTTACAGTAAGAAATTATGTTACTAGATATACACTTCAGGTTTCTGCTAATTGTTAGATTTGAATGATGAAAGGTACCTAGCTGCTAGTGTGTTATCATCTACTACTAGTGCTTTGTATTGATCTCGAAAGTATTCTGGTGTGAAAATTTAAATTATTTTAGAACTAGAGCGAAGTGTGGTAGGTCTTGAATCAGAAATGCTGGGCTCTCTATCTGAGCATGAAATCAGCCAACTGCTGCAGTTTTAACAAATCAATTCTAGGTTTTGTGGGCATGGATCTCAATGCTTCTAGTGTGGGTTGTTTCTCAAATATGCTTGGGTCTAGATTAGCTTTCTAGTATGTTGATAAAGATATAGTGTGATTACATGAATTGACATGGATGGTGAAGAGTAGTTGCTGGTGATATGAATGGGTTGCCAGATCAGGAGATAGGGTTGAGGCTTTGATTTGAAAATAATACTATGCCAAGCACGGAATGAGGATCACTGGAAAGTTATAATGCATAAGGCCAGCATATATTATGAGTGGTGTGATATTATTATCATCAACTGATAGTTCTGTGAAAAATTTATTTTGTGATGGTGACACCAAACTGATATGGTAAAGCCTCAGTGAGATCATCATGGACAATGCTTCAAAGAAATATCATGCTTACTGACAATCTATCCATCATAAGGAAAAGGAAAAAGAAAAGAGAAATGTTTTCTGTTAAAAATGCTTGCTAACCATAATGAAATTGCACAATTCTTCTCATTTAAGAGATGCTTAGAAGCTTAAGTTTGTTGAATAATGTTTTATAAAGTCTTAAACAGGGTAGCTATTTGCTTTTAGCTATAGTGGACTATCATGATTCTTTGGTGTGATGTTGCTGTTAAGGCCCCACCAATGGTGTGTGGTGTGGTTCTTGGGACGCAACTTATACCATTTTGAAATGCAGGATGCAAATATCTTTGTTAGCTAAAATGTCTATAAAATTTTTTAAATTGTGTGCAATTGTCAGGATGTTGTTGAAACATAACACATGGTTTCTTTGCTAATACCCTGGATTTTAAGTTGTGAAATATCTCAGTGTAATGTAATTACCAAAAACATCTTAAAATTTCTTCCCTTTTTTTTTTTTTTTTGGAGATTCAGGTTTCATCATTAGTAGAGTTGATGCCCTAGAACCAAGAGTAGAATGAACCTTATTTTATTCTTCTAAAGAAAGTGATGAATTAAGAATTAATGAATATAATAAGCAGAAATGGTTGTGGGGGATGCAGTGTCAAATAATTCATCGCCAGGGAAGTTCTGGTACACTTATAAATTAATTGTTAACTGATAGTTTTGTTAGTGTCAGCCTTGGAATGAACTGACATATTACAGCCCAACAAAGTAACTAGTGGTGAACCAAGCTATATAGACAATAAATCTAAATAAATGAAAACAATTTCCTTCCGTAATACAAATGGAAAGAAACCACATGTGCTTTCCATTGGGCTCCTCAATATATTTGTCTTTCTTCATGTGCTTAATTTCTTCATTTATGTGTCAAATGGATCTGCCATAATGTTTCATATCTTGTTATACTGAATGTTAGTTCACCTTATGTTCATCTTCCAGACCAGAATCATTTGATCGAAAGGGACTTCTGTGTGAGCCACATGAGACTGGTGGGTACCCAATGAAATCCCAAGACGCTGCTGTCGGTGCTCTTGTACGTATGTTGAAGAAAGCACCGCCTCTTCGTCAAGATATCACTGGCTCAATAAATTTATCTGACGCCTCCAGACCTGAGATGTGGAGCAGTACCACCCAGGAGGCAAGACAGATCTCCGATGCAACTGCAAGCCAGCATGCTGCTTCTGCAAGCATTACATCTTCTGGTCTTGTAGCATCAAAAACAACAGCTGATGCATTAGAAGAACTCCGGGGTTACAAAGATATGAAAAACTTGTTGCTTAGACAAGGTGCCAGGTCCCCGTCCCACTCATCAGAAAATAATGATTCTACAGCAGAAGCTGCCAGCAGAGTTTCAACTGGGTAAACTATGCCTCATGTTAATGCACGACCTTTTGTACATATATACAGAAAACATGGTTTTTAAGTTGTGGTTTCATGTCATGTGGCTCAAATGCCGTTTTTCGTCAATATACATAACTATAAAATATAAGAGGTAAGGAGGCACGGGTTTTATGCCCAAGGTTTGTCTTATAACAGAGTTTATACGTTGCATTTACTGCTTTTAATGTAAAAAGCACTGGTTGTTCATAACAGTACATCGTGGTGGAGTGTTGGTTTTGGTACATTTCATATTTGTTCTGTTTTTTTCGTATTTATATTCCAATGCTGTGCATGTAGTCCAACCTTCTGATTTCCTGAGCTTTCTGCTGATGATCAGGATTTGTTAAATTACACACTCTGCATTTGTTTCCCACAGTTCGATGATTTTCTGATGTAGTCTGTTAAAAGGGTGTATATCGTCAAGGACTTGGAAGAACTGTGTGGTCTTAGAACTCAACCTTACCAGCCTATGCCGGGCCCAACCGGTGCCTGGTCTGGCCCGGCCTGGGTTTTTGCTGTCTCTATTGAGAATCAACAGTAAGAGAATGAACGATCATTGAGAAAACTGCCTTTTCTAGGTTAATATATAATGACTGGTATTTAATCTCTCTCTGTGACTTGCTGTGACATGGACTGCTAATAACCAGAGGCTTACGTTATTTATTGTTGAGCGTGTCAATTTACTGAGAGGTTGATAATATTATTTATAAGGCCGACAGACTCATTCCCATCCACGGTTTACTGTATTTTTAAATTTATATCTGTAAAATTTTAAAAACTTAAACACTTACATTTTTTATAAAATTTTTAATTAGAGTTAAAAATAAAATTATCATTTAATAAAAAATTTTAAAAATAAAAATTTTATCATATTTCCTCTTTAAATTTAAAAATCTAATAATTTTTTCATTCAAAATTTAAAAAATGATTATTTTTTTTTTGTGTTTTTTTTCTCTTTTTATCTGATGACCCATTCCTTTTTGGCCATTGGTCGGCCTTCCCAAAGCCTTCTTTTCCATCAGCCAATCTCTCTCCCTTTCTCTCATCTCATTATTATCAGAGACGAAAACCTTCATCTTAGATGAAGATAAATAATCTTCGTTTCAGACAACCAATTGAGGAAGGGAAGGTTGAGGGAGAGATCTAGAAGAAGGAATTTGGCTGAGGAGGGGAGAGAAAGGGAAGACCGACTGACAGTTAGAAATGAATAGATCACCGAAGAGAAGGAGAAAAACTTTAAGGAGTCATTTGATTCCAGAAATTTAAAGATTACTTTGATAATCTATCTTTTATTACTTCCATTACCTTGTTTAGTTTGTCAATAATAAAATATTACGGTAATATTCTATTACCAATATTGATGTGACAAGTAATATAGATGGTAATCTGATTACCATCTTCATCTTAGGTATTAAAAGATTATTTTTAATTAATATAAAAAATAATATAAAAATATTTAAAAATAATTATATTTAAGAGCATTTAAGTAAAACAATTTACCAGTATTCTTTTATTACTTTTAACCAAACACAACAATTATTTATATCTACTAAATGTTATCAAATATAGTAATCATTCATACTCAGTAATATTTTAAGTAATCTATCTTCAAGGTAATCTTCCTATTTTAATAATAAAATATCATCCAAATTAAACGTCTCCTAAGGATAAGTGATCATTTTTTAAACTTTAAATGAAGAGAAATAGTTAGATTTTTAAATTAAAAAAAGAAAAATGTGATAAAATTTATATTTTTTAAATAATGATTTTATCTTATTTTAATTGAGAATTTTGATCAATAAGTAAGTAATTGAATTTTTAAAATTTTGTGGGTGAAATACCTTAACCCTGGCTGGGAATAAGTATTTTGGCCTATTTAAAAATTTACACTTCTTCAACTAGATATATAACTGAGAACATTTACTGAATGTTATAATGACATATAAACAATGTCATCCATGTAATTATTAAGTAATAAAACAAATAATAACATTCAAGATGAATCGGCCATACAAATAAATACCCCATTTTTAATCGTACAATTTAAGAGAATCCATTTATAATAAAATTTAATACGCATAATTTTTAAGTATATAATTAGGTATATAAATAATATATTATTTATATACTAAATTATATATTCAAAACTGTGTATAACATATGATTAATGGTGAAATTGATGAGGGGATCATTATGGTATCAGACCCATGGTAGAATGATAATCAATTTCACTAATAATAATTTTATTTGAAGCGTGAATTTCAAAACATCATTGCTGGATGTTAGAAATTCTGTTGTTATAAAATTATTATGAATAATGATCTAATTAGAAACAGATGTATTAACCGAAACTGTTTTCATTTAGATCATTGAATTGAACATAAATCTGAAATAGGGTTGTTAAATACTGTTATAGATGATTTAAACAACTTGGATAATAAGTTCGATAATCTTGATAAGAAACTGAATTATTCAATTTATCGAATATTTTCAATGACTCAAGAATTGGCTAAACTAGAAGAAAAAATTTATAGTATCAGTTCTAATTTACAAAGACTAGTAGCTTTAGAACGTGTTCTTACTATTTTGTTAAATAGGTAGACGCGAAAACCTGCCCAATAACAATAATTTTGGTTTTTCTAATACTATCATCAGGATAGAAAATTATCCTATGTCATTAACTCTTAGTGACATAGAGTAAGTGGAGCCAATAGAAGGATGCACAAAACAAGAGATCAAATAGTGTACCCTTAATCTTTATAATGAGAATCCAAATATTCGTCTAGACTATTTGGAATGGTTAGGAGTAAAGAGGTTATTAGACATGGTTCGAAAAGCCTTATGCCAAGGTTGTACACGAATACTTTGCTTCATTCTAACCCAGATAACAACCATAGAAACTAGAGAATTATAATTGAAAAGACTTTAGTTGGATAAAGTAGAAGCTGTTATAGGATATTGGTACGAAGAATCTCAGAATTCTAAGGAGCCTTCAATATCACGTAACATATTTCCTAACTGAGATATGACAGACGAGGAAACACTTAAACAATTTGTTGCCAACCTACAAAGTAAATATCCTAGTCTCTCGCTAGGATATGCAAACTTTGTAGCTCAGGAATCCCAAGAGGATTAGGAAAAAGCTGAAAATTTAAACTTAAAGACGATAAAAGAAGAATACTTTGTTTCAAAAGAAGAAGGCAAAAGGAAGATTGATCTTCTTAAAATCTCTCATTCGGATGCTGAGAAAATAAGCAAATATTACAAATAAGAGCTTAAGAGACAAAGGAAAACTTCTAAAAAGGGGAAAGCTAAAAAGATTTCTCTAGGACTAAAAATAGAAGAACTAGATAACCTGATCTCTAATCTAAGGGAAGCTGAAATAAAAGATGACCCTTTTAGAAGGAATGAAGAATCCTTTACATTCATTGGAAGGATTTCTTTGTGAAATTTCTAAGTTTGAATACACTTCCATGACATATCCTACTCAGATTAAGTCAGAATATACTCTAAGACCAACACAAAAGATGGTAGAAATACCTTCTAGTGGAAAGCAACGTGGCCAAAGCAATTGAAATTTGGGAAACTATCAACTGGGCCCATGTGTAGAATAAAGCCTTTGACCTCGAATAAATGTACTGTTTTCTAAGATCTACACTACAAGGTATTGCAAGAAGCTTCTAGTTAGGATTAGAAGTAAGCACTAGAATATTAGAAACGATAAATGACTTAAAAAGTTGCGAGAGAATATTCGCTCTATTTAAGGATATGCTCTTAAGAGAATTTATTGGTATAACTATTACCAGTAGAAATCTTATAGAGGTAGTTTCTCTAGAAGTTATAACAAAGCTTAGGCTTTGTGACATGTGCCAACTTGAAAATTTTGTTTGTGAATACAAGCGATATTTTTATCAATTACCTATTGGAATGCAAGAAGTTATGAAAAATACCTTCTATAGGTATACCCAAGTCACAGGTGTTCCCTTAATCAATTTATAATCTCATAATCTATGTCTCATAGATATTGAATGATCTAATATCTCAATGGGATATCTGATCTCTATCAATACCCAATCTCTTGAAACTCTCACGGACTTATCTCAAGTCTAATCAATCTCTACTTAGGATTTTCTTTTCTTTTGATAATATATATCCTTTTCCCTTGGGCATTTGATCCTTCGAGTATCTATCATATTCATCTCTAATCCATCTCTTAGGTAGTTACCCCTCGAGTATCTTTCAACACCTTAACGAACCTTTTATCTTAATCACATTTGTCAGAAATCTAATTCATTTATGTCTCAAACATAACTAGGTCACAATTGTACTTTTTCTTTAATGTACAGGTGTACTAGTGGTTATTTATAGGTGTATGTATTAATAGATTGACAACTAATCACTCATAGGTTAAACCTGAGCATACGTCACCCAAGATTGTTAGGTATGGTAGGCTTCTTTTGGTTGCCTGATGTACCTAAGCCAAAATTTCACTTATGGTCATCATGTGAAAAATTCTTAGGCATATGCGGTGGGAAGAAGATGCATGGTTGAGCCTAGATACAAGCTCATGTGTATGTTACATGTAAGTGGATGTATGGGTGAGCTTGCTGTTAAGCCCGAGCATATGTTCCATGTAAGACAAATGCATGGATGCATGTCGTGTGACATACTTGCATGCATCACCCTTCTTCGCCATTATTCATCATCTTTTTTTTTTTTTTCCTTTTTTATGATTCTCAACCTATGCACGCTTGTGACCAGGTGATGCACAATTGTGCATGGAGTCATAGAAAATTACTTTTCGACCAATCTTGGCTAGAATTCAATCAATCATCATGGCTTTATCATCCTAGCATTATTAAAAATTCAAGTATCATAAAATTGAACACCACAATCAACATAACGCATTATATATATCAAGATTCATGAGTTTTAGAAACAATTCAATATCAAGAACTAAGTTCCAGTTGAATCACGGTTTGATCAATTTTATTCAAAATACATTGTTCTGACAACAAGATTAAGCATAAAGAATCATGCTATCTAGGAGGCTAGGTCATTCCCCTTACTTGGTCACTGACAAGAAATGTCATAGCAAGCTCTTTTTCTCCTTTCCCTCACTATTCCGTCGATAGAACTCTTTATTGGCCACCAAAAACTTTGTCTCTAATAGCTTTAATCTCTCTTTCTAGTTTATGGGAACGCCACAAAAAATTAGGGTTGCCATGAAATAACTTAGCCCTTATATAGCAGTAGATCTTCTCTTTGCATTAGGATTCCTTTTTCTTGTGGAATCTTGATTTTTAAAGGGTGTATGACTGTACCTCATATAAGGTATGAGCATACCTCTATAAAGTGGTGCACGAGTGTGACTTATCAAGGGTCATAGTTGTGCTCCAAGCCCAAAATTGAATTCCATCTATGATTTTGACCTAAATTTTATTCATATCAAAATCAAGGTTAGGGAAAGGACAATAATGCCTTTGGAATGTACTAGAGGGTGTTACAATGTTGTTGGCTAAAGACGTTGGCTTTTTGTGTAAGAATATATACAACCAAGATATATGCCAATAAAGAAAAGAAATATATATAATGAGATGATTAAACATTTAAACAAGGGTATTGTAGTGTGTATAAGGTAACTAAAATATTTGACCATATCAATCTATATTAATTAGGATATTTGATCATATCAGTCTATGTCAATTATATTAATCTATATTAATTAGGATATTTGATCATATCAATTATATCAACTTAATATGTCAACAGAATATTCTCAATAGGTTGGCTTACTTCTCAAAAAATGGTGTCATGGATAATGCTAGCCATCGAATGACATCAATCCAACTAAGCGGTTAGTGGTAAGACATGTTATTTGGACACAATTTAACCTAATGTACAAATGAGCGATTTCTTATCAAAGTGGAGATAACACAATAATATTGGCTCAAATAGAGAAAAAGTTTGGTCATTCAGTTAAGGCCACACATCAGCACTAAGTGAAGTGCATAGGCTAATGTTAGAACACTTATTGAGAGAAGATTCTCAACACGACAATCCTTTGGTCCAAATCACATTACATGCAAAATGGTAGCATTGCTTTTTGTAGTTCGGATTACATATGTGTCATTTATGTCAACAAAGATCTAAGGCCCTTGTATCTTTGACAATTACAATAATGCCCTTTCTTTCCTTTCATTTAAATGAAAGGTTACACAATAAAATTGGTGCGGATCAAATTTGCTAGGACAGAAGAAGAGCAATTCTCCTTGGCTAGGCAAGCTGCCAAGAAAAGATCTTTTTTTCAATCTTGATACAAACTAAAGAGAACAATCTCTTGAATAATTCTTTCAAGAACTCTTTTGAAAACTCTCAGACTTAATCAAACACAAAAAAACACAACTCATTGTAATTGTTACTCATGAACACATTAAAAAAAGAGTTTTAACATAATTATAGACGTAAGTTTTACTTAGACAATCAAACCATTACAAAACTTTTTTATATATTATTATTTATTGTTTTGTGTTTTCCACACATGGATACTTTCCATTGTAATGTCATCACTATTCTCGAATAATATCTCTAGTTATGCCATCAGGTCGATCCAATCTCTTGCATCAACAACTATAATATCAATTAAAAGCTCAATAATCACTTAAAAAAATTGAGTCAAATTGTTGACATTACAATCCGTAATATCTTTCTTGATATAAAATAATGACATAAATAGTATAACAAGAGATAATTGGCCACGAAGTTACACTTGCCCCTTGTTTTATTAAGCTTTGTCACCGAATTAAATGTATTTTGATGTGACTTTCCCCCTCTAAACAAAGTAAATGCATTCGAACTAATGGTATTCTATTGAGTTGAACTTGCAAACTAAGTTTTGGTCGTCAGGCTAAGTACCCAAATTACGCAAATTAATCTCCTATCTCTATCATTTGCCATAAACTAACAAATGATTCTATCGGAACTTGAGGACTAATAGACTTAAATCAATTTGTATTTTATAGTTTATTTACATTTAATGACAAATTGCATGAGGCTTGCTAACGGGTTCTTTCATTTTAAATGTCTTCCTTACATGACCCCTTCCTAGTAATTTTACATAGTGATTAACATTTTCTTACCCAAAGTTTGGCCTTAAAACATTTTTTCATTCGTGCAATGCATAAATCACATTTTTTAACCCTAAATTTAACTTAAATTTAATAGAAAAGTTATTAGTTAATAGAAAAGAATCCCATCCCAAACTTAGAATTTAAATTATCATATTACCTCTAATTATTTCAATTTTCATGATTACCTTATTACTCCAAATAAATAAAATTTTAATAGTCATTTGCATATAAAATTTTTCATCAATACTCTCTTATTAAGTTTGTGGTAGGTTTAGGTTTTAGAATGATAGCAATTACAGTTTCCAAACTTAATTTACAAGTTTTCAAACTTGTAAAGAGTTCATTTTTTTCAATCTCTTATTTTGATAATGAAATTACTATTTTATTTTTATATTTTTAATTTTTTTAAAACAAAGTTAGCTTTTGAAAATGAAAGTGTGTACCATGCATTTAATGGGTGAAAATGGTTTTGAGGTGGCACAAGGGAAATTACTCCTCCATCCATATATATATATATATATATATATATATATATATACACACACACACGGCCAATCAATAAAAAGAGCGTGTATATGAGACATGCATTGATGTGTTGTGTTTTTAGTAGTTGGTTGTATAAATTAATTTGTTAGACATAAATGGTTAAACTCTATATAATAACATGTTAAATAACCTAACATTAATATATAAATATAACAAGAATCCTACTTCTTACCAACCAAAAAAAATAATTAATTAATTACTTAATTTTATAGATAAGTGTGAATGTTTAATCATGATAACATATTTTTTAGATAACACAACATTCGTATTTTAAATTTTAAATCTAATAAGAATCCGGTCTCTCAAAAACAAGCAAAGGAGACAAGGCATTGAATTTAAATACAGTATTCTTGCATAATTTGACTACTCTAATTAAGTCCCAAAACTCTTGCAAGTAAAGAATGTTTTGAAGCTTGACCAACTGGCGATTTCTTACCCAATGTTTGATGACTTAGCATATTCCCACCCTTTAAGTTTAAAAAAACCAACTTCTCACCTATTTATCAAAATCAACTGTTACTTTTACGAGTACAAAATTATTAATGTTATTTTGTCTAAATATTATAGTAGGGGTGTAATCAATTGCATTTTGTCTCGAAAGTTTAATATATTACAATAACACCTCTATTGGACTAAATTGTGAACAATATTCTTTGGGGGTGCAATTAACATTTTTGAAACTATTAATGGGTATATTGAAATTTTATAAATTTCAAAAACCCTTGAAACTTTTTTCAAATCTCAAAACCCCAATTAAAAATTTCATTAACACCTCTAACATTTTCAAAAATTAAACTTTATTTACATATATTCAAATTTTTGACATCCTTAAATTGTTTTTTATTATTAATTGAAATTAATATAAATAGGGTTGATAAGATAATTAAAAAAAAAAACTTAAGGACAAAGAGTTATTCAGTTTGACAACTTTTTTGTCTTTTGGGTAATTTTATAAAAAATTTAACAAATTTTATTAAAAGAATTAATATACGTGTATGAAATTAGCTTTTTAAAACTTAAAGGGTAGACAAATATTTCATTAAACCTTTTGTGGGATTTAGTGATGTGGCCTTAAAATATCTCTAGTTTTTTTAATTTCGCACACATGTTTTGTGCTTCTTCAATGTTTATCAATGATCTCATCCTCTTTTTGTCTCTTCACATATGTCAAGCTTAAATTAATGGCTCAACAACAAAATTATGCGTGGAAATTCTCACCAAAGACATGCATCGGTGGGTCACTGTTATTTATAAAAATATATATGTTTACAAATGTGACTAGTATG
Source organism: Mangifera indica (assembly GCF_011075055.1). Lineage (NCBI taxonomy): Eukaryota > Viridiplantae > Streptophyta > Magnoliopsida > Sapindales > Anacardiaceae > Mangifera > Mangifera indica. The sequence goes on along the minus strand of NW_025401142.1, from coordinate 168,296 downwards.
ACGTATTTGCTCATTATTATTGAATTAAAAAATGACTTTGCTGAACATTTCACAGTTGGCAATTGCATCCGAATGTGTAATTTATTTACATTTATTCAAGTTGCAACAGATTGAGAGAATAATTCTTTATTTATTGGAGGGTTATGCGAAGAATGCTTAAGCATGCAATAGTAAGTCCTTAATGGCATGTATATTTAATTTTAAATACTCAATTGAATATCTATCTTAATTTAAAATTATTTAATCCCATGATGATATATCATCTAAATATTTAATTAAATATTCGAAATTGAGCGTATATTATTCAAAACTAGCATATGTAAAATCTAATGTATGAGATCAATGCAAATGTCAATTTCCAGAGAAAGTTATAACCGATTCTTTTAAAAATAGTCCATATTCATTGAATGGTATAGGTCTCAAAAGGAATTAGGGTTTCATCTAGTTTTTTGTTGTTATATTCATATGTACACACATGTATGCATTTTGGGATGTTAATTAAAACAATCAAATTTGAGGGACTTTAATAAATATAGTCAACAACTTTGACAAGTTAGTTTAAGTGCAATTTTATGCTAAGAAATGGTAAAGTAACTTTTCTTCAGGTATACAAAAGGTAGGTGTAAGAATATTATGCTAGGATGGGCTATTGTAATTTGCCACTTGGCGTAGTCTATATACAATTAACGTAAAATCTTGAGTGTGGAATTGCTTTGACATATGTGAGGGTAAGCGGAAACATTTTGCTTTAAGAAGGGGTAAAAGGATCTCACTCTAGTCTCTTGGTATTAAAGAAAACTTTTACTTTAATAGGGTGGTTATTGCGATTTACAACATGAAACAGTCTAAAATGGTGAGCGCAAAATTTTAGGTCAACTGATTTTTTTTTAAATGTGCATTCAACACTTTTTTTTTTTTAAATCAATATATGAATTTGTTCATCTTTATGAGTGTCATCTATTTATTTGATTTTTTTAATAATATTAATTATTTTAACAATTTTTTCAACCGTTTGTACAAATTTAGTCACTTTTCTCTTTAATATACATTTATAATCACATTTATGTTTGCCTTCTTTTTAAATTTAAAAATTGTTCAGTCTGATGCTTAGTCGGTAAGCCTACTACTTTTTATAAAAAAAAAATCATTTGAAAATGAAAGTTGTTTAGTCAGATGTCTGATTAAGTGTTTGACCAGTCAACCAACCAAAAAATCCTTTAAAAATGAAAGTTGCTTGGTTAGGTGCTTGACTTGATGCTTGACCAGGTGCTTGGTCGGCTAGCCAACAAAAAAAAAATCTTTGAAAATGAAAATTGTTTGGCTTGATGCTTGGTGGGGTGTTTAACTAAGCAACGAACCAAAAAAAATCTTTTAAAATGAAAGTTGTTTGGTTTTATACTTGGCTTGATGCTTGGTTGAGTGTTTGATCGACTAGTCAACCAAGAAAAATCTTTAAAAATGAAAGTTGTTTAGCTTAGTGCTTGGTTAGCCAACTAAACACCTAACCAAATAACTTTTATTTTAAAAAAAAGTCAAATATAAATATGAATATAAATAGATATTAAATAAAAAAGTGACCAGACATGTATAGACAGTTGAAAAAGTGACTAAAATAATTAATATCTCGATCTTTTGTTTGCAAAAGTTAGCATTGGGTGGAAAAAAAATTAAGGTTCAAGACACAACACATGTAAATCAAGACACCACATATATAAATGTGTATAATAAGTTAGGGATACCACATATGTAAATCAAGACACTACATATATGAATGTGCAAAATAAATTAAAAGTACTACACATGTGAATCAAGATACTACTTGTATAAAAAAGAAAGGTCTTTAGTATAATAAGTTCAAGTTATAAGACACATTTGCCTTGATGGTGTCATTGGCAAATCCACATAATGGACAAGATTACCCCTTAAATTTTAAATCCTAAACCTATTTTTTAAAACCCTAAACCTTAAACTTGATACTATACATATGATTTAAGACACTACATATGTAAATGTGCATAATATAAGTAAATATATGTAAATTAAATGACACATTGCACCAATTTTGCTATTGTATCATAAATATAACTAAATATAACTGAATTAAATATTGCACCAATAAGCCGTTTTCTCAAAAACATAAGTAAGAATAATACATTCTTCTTGTATCAAAACTAAGTATGAAAGTTTGAGAAGAACTAAATCTCCTTCTATCAAGAAGCTTGAGTAGAAAAAAGAGAGGGTATGGAGGCGAATGGGTCAAACCTATTTTCATAATAAGGCGGTCAAATAGGTGCAATGTTTAAATCACTTATATTTATGATTAGGTTTGGATTTCAGGCTGAGTATTTTCAAACTTGAAAATAAACTCAATTTTAATAAGTTCGAAACAAGGTTAGTTCTAGTAAATTCAAGCTTGGACTCAAGTTTGAGAGTTAAATATTTTTTAGTTGAGATCAAGCTTGAATTTGAGGAATGAAAAAATTTGACACGAATAGACTAAAATAACATTTTTTGATCAATATTCATCAAAATGATATTGTTGTAATAATTTTTCATTCGACAACAGTACTAAACCAAGCTTTACTTGGTTTAGCACAAACTCGAGTTGAATTCAAGTTCGGTTCAAATTTGAATCGAACTTAAGCTCTACTCCTTTCAAACGAGCCAAATTTGAAAAACTTTGAAGGCAGCTTAGCGTGTTCAAGTTCAAATCTAACCTTATTTATGATACAATGGCTAAATTTGTGTATTGTATAATTCGTTTATGTTTATGATACATATGTAGTATCTTGATTTACAAATGCAATTTAGAGTTTAGGGGGGCCATATTGTGGAGTATGTAGTTATTATATCAAGTACCTTTCATATTTATATATGTGGTATCTTGATTTACATATGTTGTACCTTCAACTATGCACATTTACATATGTCAAGTCTTGATTACATGTGTATTACCAGGTTTAGAGTATAAGGTTTTGCAAAATAGGGTTTAAGGGGTCATATTGTCAAATATATGGATCTATTAATGACATTTTCAAAATAAATTACCTTATGATGCCAAGTTATTGCACTTTGACCTTTTCACATTATATTTACTTGTAGCATCCCATTCCTCAATGGATTGGGATGGTTTTTCTTTTTGCTTGTACATTCCCATAATGATGGTGTTTTTTCAAAATAAAACTATGTTATTCAGCATCTTCGACTAACCATCCCTTTGAAGGTATCATTAAAAGATCATCAATTCCTAATGAAATGGAAGTAGTAGTGGCTTGTTTGAGACCCATAGTTTTTACTTAATCCAAAATGTGTGATGCATGTGCCATTCCAAAGTGATCTATTCACTAGCGAATAAGTCCTTTAACAAAAGTGCCGAATATTAAATGGGGGAAAAGGCAATTGTAATTTAGAGTATAATATTGAGAATAAAACTTAGTTGGCATATTCTAGGGTGTCTGACTAGAAAATTTCAACCCTTTCCCCACTTATTGGTAAAATCATAAAAACCCCCTAAACTTATCACCGAACATATAAATCAAGACTCTATAGGTAAATGTGTATAATAAGTTGGAAGTACTAAGTATGTAAATCATAATGCATATATGTAAATGTGAAAAACTCCTTGTGCAATAACTAGGCGCACCAATATACATATTTCATAAAAATGGTTTAGGATTTAATATTCTGTGAAGTATAATTTTATTTCAATGATTAGAGATAGATCATTACATTGCATTTGTAGATGCTTTGTCACTTCAATACAAGGTTAGTTTTTGAAAAGTAAACGTAATTAATGAGCACAAAATTGACTTTGTTAGGTATTTTGTATAGAGAGTTTTAAGTATACTGGTAATATGTCATCATGTGATTAGATGATTTAAATTAAAAAATAAAATAAATTTTAATTATATGATAATATATTATTTATATATCCAATTATACATTTAAAAATATGTATATATAACACTGTTTATTCCATTAACATAAGATCCTTTTATACATAGAATTGTATTATTAATACATAGAATAAAAACTCAGCCTCGCAATCAGCATGAATACTTTATTTCTTAAAAAATTTTACAACCTTCAAGGTTTTAACCCTGCTAGACACTCCAACTTGTGTACTGTTCAAAGAACAAAGTTATATGGTTCTTCACTCTTTGGTTGAATGGAGCTTGATCAAGTCCATTGCCTGATTGAACCAAACTACATGGCAAAGCTCCAGGATTATATCTTGGAAACTGAATGCTTTTTCCATGGTGAAGATCCCATCTCTGCAAAGACAATTCCAGATGATGAGATTCTTGACAATGAGAACCAGGAAAGATTGCTCCAGATAGAGACAGAGCTCATGGATTTTGCTTCAATTAGTCAGCATTCAGTGAGCGGCAGCCCTGGGAGTTCCTTGGAAAAAGAACTGAGTCCAGGAATGGTTAAAGCAACAGAAGAGAAAGTTTTGAATGAAGCCCAGGGAGAGTTGATTGAAGAAACCAGTATAACTGATCTCTTGATGATGGGAGCTGAAGCTGTTGAAGCGCGAAATCATGTTCTGTCTTCAGCCATTATTGCAAAACTCAACAATCTGTTAAGTGAAGGGGAAAATTGCGATAATCCTTTTCATCGGCTGGCTTTGTTCTTCACTCAGGGCCTCTTTTATAAGAGCATTGATGCTCCTGATAAATTCCAGGAGCCTGTTGCTAAACAGGAAGACATTTTGGCCACTTTCCAGGTGCTCCAGGAACTCTCCCCATATGTTAAATTTGCTCATTTCACAGCCAACCAAGCAATCCTGGAAGCCACAGAGGGTGATGCAGAAATTCATGTCATTGATTTCAATATCATGGACGGGATTCAATGGCCGCCTTTGATGGTTGATCTTGCATCAAGAAAGAATGTTGTTTCTCTTAGAGTAACAGCCATCATAACTGACTGGGAAACTTCAGTAAATGTTCAGCAAGCAGGAAGAAGACTTAAAGAATTTGCAGAATCAATCCATTTTCAATTCACATTCGATCAGATGCCAATGATGACTGACAAATATTTTCAATCACTCGAAGCCGGCCACACTCTGATAGCCAATTGCATGATGCATCAGCTTCACATCCCTAAAAGAAGCCGCTTACTGGTGAAAACTTTCATTGATGGTGTGACAAAACTCTCACCAAAAATTCTCATTTTAGTGGAGGAAGAACTTTTCAATTTTACAAGAACTCCGTCAATGTCATTTGTGGAATTTTTCTGTGAGGCCGTCCACCATTATACAGCACTTTCTGATTCACTGGTAAGCAGTTTTTGCAAGAACTCTGAAGCAGGATTAAGGCAGATAGAAAAAGTGTTTCTGGGGATCAGAATTCTGGACACTCTGAGCCAATTTCCTTCTTCAGATGAAGAGAAAATGCAATGGGGAAAAGGGTATGACTGTTTACGAGAATTCAAGCCCATAACTATGAGTTTTTGCAACATTTCCCAGGCGAAGTTCCTGGCGAGCCTCTTCAGAGGAGGCTATTGGGTACAAAATGAGAAGTGGAAGCTGACTCTGTGCTGGAAATCTAGGCCTCTGACCACAGTTTCCATTTGGGTGCCAATTTCAACATCAAGGTGATGACACAGTTGAAGCCCACTTGATTTGTCAACTTATGAAAATAGATTTGAATGGTTTAGGTATCGCTTGTTCATATGTGAATTTCTAGTTAGTTGTGCTTCGCGTGATTAGTTGCAACTTGCCACCATCTTTAAGTATTGTTCATGTTCACCAAACATCATGCAGACAATTTGCAGAAATACTTATGCATGTAATTCTGTGTTCAGTGTAATGGATCAAGGAGATGTGCACAAAATATTGTAGTAGAATTTATCATTACATCAATTTGATAAACCAGAAAGAAAATAATTATGGAGATATTTGAAACCTATTTCACCATGTTCTCCTACTGACAGAAAGTGGTAATTTTCATAACTGGGGAATGTTTGACCCCTCAAAGTATAACTGATTTCTAAAAAGCCCCGTAAGTTTCATAGTTAAAAAAAAAGGGCCACTACACACACACGCCATGTGAAAGCATAAATTCTAGCTAAGCAACGGAAGCATAAACCCAGAGCAGATATTAATTTTTAATCATGAGCAACTTTCAGACCGCAGTGGACCCTGAAACGTCACAAAATATCTCCAATAACTTAACTAAACTAGCTGGAAACTACCTGTTGAAATCGAAGCTTGGGGAGAGTCCTTCCTCCACGGTGTGGAAAGCGGAGCACGTGTCATCGGGAGATGTAGTTGCGGTGAAGCAAATTTATCTCCACAAACTGAACAAACACCTGAGGAGTTGCTTGGACTGTGAGCTTAATTTTCTTTCTTCTGTAAGGCACCCCAACATAATTCGCCTTTTCGAGGTGTTCCAGGTGGGGTGTAAATGCAAAATTTTGATCTTTGGTGATTGTTTTGTTGTTTTGTTTTGATTTTTAAGTGATTTGAGCAATGCCCTTTTTGTGTTTTATGAATTGGGTGTGTAGATTGTTGGTTTTGGTTGTTTAATTTTTACTTTTAGGCAGTTTATGGACTACCCAGTTTGTGTTTTCCGAATTAGAAGGTGCGTTTGGTGTGATTTTCATTTGTTATTGGATTTTTTATGGGGAATTTTCACTTTTCTACTGAATGATCTAACGAATTCAAGAGTTTTGTTCGGTGAGAAAGCGAGGGATGGTAAGTAGAGATTGTGAGTAAGAGAAAACCCAATTTAGGGAAGAACAGGCAGAATAAAGAGAGCTCTAATGCAGGGTGATTTCAATATTTTTTATGTGACTTACTTTAAATACAAAGACTTCTCAGAAACTAGTTCTTATACATTCTATTGTCTTTATCTTAATTAATCATTTATGCTGTCTTATTAGTTTCACAAATGCTATTTATTTTCTTTGATCTCAGGCTGAAACTTGCATATTCCTTGTTGTTGAGTTTTGTGCTGGGGGAAATCTTGCTTCTTATATTCAGCAACATGGGACACTTCCGGAGCTGACTGCCAGAAAATTTATGCAGCAGCTTGGTAGCTAATTCTGTGCCATTTCATCAATTGTGAAGGTCATTTTCATGCTATCAGTTTTTCACTTCGAGCTAAATATATCATCATTCAATTCTCTGTTGCAGGAGCTGGCTTGGAAATTCTACATTCTCACCACATTATTCACAGGGACTTGAAACCAGAGGTACCAGAGAATTATTAAACATACACATGAAGAAAATTGTAATATCCCTGGTCTAATAGCCTAATCTGCTATTAAAATATTGTCCACTCTGGACACATAGCCTATCATGGTTTTGCTTTTAGATTTTACAATCCAAAACGTCTCTTAACAGTTTAAGGAGCTCATAGACTATTTAACCAGTCAAATCTCTCATCCTTAATCGATATGGGATACACAGATAAAGTATAGACAGACTCAATATTTCTCTCGTGTTTTGTCGATGTGAGATTTGTTTAAAAGTATCATATACACTCTTCCTTACAGGACTTAGCATCCTCGCTGAGGTTTACCCTGTCATCTTTCAAGAAGATATGTGAAGCTGCTCTAATATCGTTTCTAATATCCTTGGTCAAATACCCAACCCACTGTTAAGATATTGCCCATTCTGGATATACAGTCTATCATAGTTTTGTTTCTAGGTTTTGCAATAAAAAACACGTTTTAACAGTTTTAGAATTTCATAGGCTATTTAACCATTCAAATCCTTCCTCTTCTAACTTATGTGGGATACACAGACAGAGTACAGACAGACTCAATATCTCTCCAGTGCTTTGCCAATATGAGATTTGCGTAAGAGTATCAAATAAACGTAAAGTTTGATCTTAATATGTCGTCAAAAAAGAATTGAACTCATATTCTCTTATACATAAAGTTTTTTTTTTTATCACTCAAGCTACTCTTTGGGCAAATTCCACATTGGCAAAACACGAAAGAGATGTTGGATTTATCTGTATTCTATCTATGTATCCTAAATCGGTTAGAGGTGAGAGGATTTGATTAGTTAAATACCTTATAAGCTCCTTAAACTGTTAAGATGCGTTTTTGGTTGCAAAGTGATGTACTATATCTCTAGAGTGGATAATATCTTGACAGTCGGCTAGGTAATTGGACCAGAGATGTTAGAAATAATATCAGAGCGGTTCTGTGTGTCTTTTTAAACGATAGTGGGGCAAACCTTAGCAAGGAAGCTGAGTCCTGCAAGGGAGGGTGTATGTGATACCCTTAGACAAATTTCACATTGGCAAAGTATAAGAGAGATGTTGAGTCTGTCTGTACTCTATCTATATATCCCATATTGGTTAGGGGTGAAAGGATTCAATTGGTTAAATAACCTATGAGTTCTTTAAATTGTTAAGATGAGTTTTGGGTTGCAAAGCGTAAAAGCAAAACCATGATAGACTGTGTGTCGAGAGTGGACAATGTCTTGACTGTAAGCAGGATTATATGTTTAGAGTGAATAATATCTTGACAGTAAGCTGAGCTATTAGATCAGCGATGTTACGAAAATTCTGGATAGTTGTTTTATTTAATTCTTTAACCTGTTTGGAGTAGGTGTATAGCAAAATGCTTATGAGAATGTTGACAATGCCATTCATCGCTGATAGTTTAGAGTGTGAGTCTATTATTGTTAGTACTTTGTTTATTTGTCTGGTAACCAACAGCAGGATGCCATCCTTGACCTAACAGCATGTTACTTCTTCCACTGTTATGCCGTTATAGTTCAGTTCATGCAAATGTAAAATGCTACGACTGATATGAAGACAAACTGGCTTGGTCCTAACCAGATCAACTCTCTTGTTAGGATGCAGATTCAGAGCAGTTGTTTTTAGTGGGCTTCCTTTATAAGTTCCACTCATATTTTTCCATGTTGATCACCCCACTTATGAAGAACAAAATTAAGATAAAACAAATTAGCAATCTTGAAAATGCTATGAAGCTCCCTCGGCTATTAACATCTGTTTTAATTGTAAACCCCAAAGCAACTTTCAATCTTGTTAATTGTCGTTAAATTCTAGCTGTTTCAAATTTTCACCCAGGTTATGCATGCATTTTTTTTCTCATTATGTTTTTTGCAACTGAAAGCCTTATTAATTGACTAATCCTTTTGCTTTTGATTGAGCAGAACATTCTACTATCTCATGCAGAGGATGGTGTGGTGCTCAAGATATCTGATTTTGGTCTTTCAAGGTAAATTATAGTCGTAGGAAGCAATATAAGGCATGTGGATAGGCCTTAGATATAGAACTGGCAGGAAACTGTAATGAGCTTTATGCAATTTCATTTTATTGTTTAGATATAAAGATTATGTTGAAATAACTTCTGTTTTAAAAATTTTGGAAACTTAAATTGATTTTTTTCATCATATTATGAACAGCAATCTCCATCCGGGCAAGTGTGCTGAGAAAGTATGTGGATCGCCATTATACATGGCTCCTGAAGTTCTGCAATTTCTTAGATATGATGAAAAGGTACTTCTTTTTCCCCTAACTAATTGTTGATTTTAAAACACATTGTTAATGTATTAAAATTCCGAACTTATATATAGGTAGACATGTGGAGTGTTGGTGCAATTCTTTTCGAGCTTCTTAATGGCTACCCACCCTTTCATGGTAGGAATAATGTCCAGGTATCACTTCTCCCTAGTGAGGAGTTCTTAATAATCGTTACAGTAGTCTAGCTTCCTCTCCATTAAAAAGCTTTGTTCCTTTCAGTTGCTGCAGAACATCAAGTCATCTACACATCTACCATTCTCTCAGTGTATTCTACCCTGGTTGCATCCAGACTGCCTTGATATGTGTTTAAAACTACTTTCTAAAAATCCAGGTTTTACTTTTTGGTATCAACTTCGCATATTACTTGAATTCCATCCCAAAAGTCTCTTTGTTTGCTCTTGGGTTATTGCAGTCATCCCCTTAACTGGCTTTTTCATTTGTTGCAGTGGATCGTATGTCCTTTAGTGAATTCTATCAGCATAGATTCCTGAGAAGAAAAGAGTGGGAAACTGACACCAACTTTTGATGTTCCATGTTTAATTCTTCCCCTGTATGGTAAATCAGTCTAATCCATTACAGCTATCCATAGTCACTCTTATACTGCACATAAATTTGCGGTGGCGTAGCAGTCATCATAGGTTCATTAACATCAAACTAAGTTTTCTCTGGTGAAATAGTCTTAATTTCTTGTGTCTTCTACTACCTCACGAACCATATTTCCAATTGTATCTTTGATATCACCATGTAAAGAAGCAACTGAAAAATGGCAATTTGGTGGAGGTCGTGGCATTGTAAAGGATTTTCACTTGTTATTGTTAAATAGGTGATCATAGGTAGTGCGAGATTTTGTATCATTGTAATCTACAGTAATACCCATTCCATCAAGTTACATAATTTCCCTCTTTGATGCCTGCACCTTTCTAAGTAGACGTATCTAATATATAAGAATAAGGAAAGGGAAGCGAGACAGCAGAGAAGAAAAATTTAGTCGGATGTGGAAACCCTTAGGAGAGAACCTTGTCTCTCGAAAACCAGGTGTAAGGAGAGGATTTCGGCACTCTCTAACTTGCTAGAAGATTGTATTGAACAGTGAGACAGAGGTACCTAATATAAATTGGTATCAGAGCACTTTTTTGGGATAAATTCGAAATTTAGGGAAATTGGAATCAATAAGAGGAAGCAAGAGAAATGAAAGCAGAGATATAAACACAAATTGGAGACGGATTTTCGAAGAAGTTCTCTGAATTGCACAAATATTGGGTCACTCTTCTGCAAATAAATTGCGAGAGCATTTGATGAAGATTGACACATAGATGATGACACAAAAAAATCGATTCCAACAAAAATGTAGTTAAACTTGACAAGATTCAGTCACCGTAATCTATTCCGTTGTCTAATGGCTTGAGTTTTGTGGTGATAAAGTTCAGACAGAAAGAGCGGGAACTGAATAAAGTGAGCGGAGATGAAAATGAAAGAAAAAAGATGGAAGTAGTAGTGAGTAAAGAAGAAGGAAATCAGGTGTTTGCAGAAATAATAGAAGAAACCAGAGAGAAACTAACGGCGGAGGAAGAGAAAGAAGATAAAAGAGGTACTAATGAAAACTCACTTAGTCAATAGGGTTGGATTTAAACCGAACGTGTTTGAGCTCCGTTCGACTTAATAATAATATAGTTCGAGTTCGAGCTCAAGCTCGTCAAGCTCGTTATGTTTGAGTTCAAACTTGATTCGAATTTAGTTTGACTTATTTCGAATTCGAGTACTCATTATTAAAACGATATCGTTTTAATATATATTAATCAAAACGATGTCGTTTTGTATTAAAAATTTTAATTTACAAGCTTTGACAATTAAGCTCGAGCTCGCGCTTGCTTAAACTGGCTTAGGGTTGACTCTTTTTGAGCTCATTCAAATCGAACTTAAATAGGTTTGGTTCAAATCTAACCTTATTAGTCAAGGAGGAGTCCATTTATGTTAATCACATCAGCCCATTTAAACACTTCCCCACAATCTTAAAGCCTCAAACCCAAGCCCGATACCAAGAAAGCCCACTTCTTACTCAAAACCCGACCCAACCTCCATTTTATGTTAATCACTCCACTAGCCAAACCACAGCCCATTTTTAAGCCCGATTTCCTACCAAATCAGCCTAAACATTTTTTCCCTTTAAACCTAACACCTATCCCAACCCAAAACTCCAACAAACCCAAACCCCAATACTCAATCAACCACTTATAGTAATAACCCAAACCCAAGACGTGACGCAAAAGCCAATAGGGTCAATCTAAGGACCAACACTTAACCCAAGCCTCAATCCATTCAAAACCAACTTGCCTATTTGAGTTAATCTGTGACACATCCACTTCCTTCACCTCTTCCATAACACCAATTTTTATACTATTAAAATCATCATGCATAAGGAAAAGCAAGAATAATACTTTTCTTATTCATAATCATAAGAAAAATAAAACACTTCTATAATTATTAATCACAAGGAAAAATAAGTATAAGTACTTTCATATTCATCAATCATATAGAAAGACAAAATTCATCCTTCTTTAGAAAATAATCTGGAGAAAATTTATAAATGTTGTTCATAATTAGAAAACATAAAATTCATAAGCATATAAATAGAAAAAAAAAATTTGTTAGTTCATAAATAGAAAACATAAAATCCATAAGCTTATAAATAGAGAACATAAAAATATGTAAGGTCATAAATAAAAAACATAAAATTCATATATAACTTTTGTCAAGTAATGTCACTTGTATCTTCGATGACCTTGTTGTTTTCTTATTCATATTCATCATAAATTTGTAAACTTTTTCTCATTCATATTCGTATTCGTATTAGTCCGTAGATTCTTTATCGTATTTGTATTCATACTCATATAGGTTCATAAACCTTTTCTCATATGCATATTTGTGTAGGTCCGCAGATCTTTTATCATATTCATATTTATATACGCATGCAGACTTTTCATCATATTCATATTTATAACTATTTCATAGACCTTTTTTCATATTTATATTCATAATATATCTACATATCTTTCATCATACCAATATGTATCCCTAGATGATTTTATAATCAGGTCATATTTATCAATTCATAAATCCATTAATTCTTCATTTTACTACGGACATTCCACAAAAACAATTCTTATAAAACTTTTTCTTTCTTGCAAACCTTTATTTTGAAAAATATCTAAAAATCTTTATTAAATAAATTTATCCAATACTTTCATATAAGTTATGTCTATAAAAGAAATAATTTTCAAAATACTTTAAGTTAAAACATTAGATAGCATAGCCTCATTCAAAACATAAATCATCATGAGATAAAATAGCATAATTCATTACCTATTATCTAAGTTTTTACTTACCTCAAAAGTAGATAGTTCTTAATTACGCCTTTAATCACCCAATGAGATGCAAATGTTCTCATATTGTTTTAGCAACCATAAATCAAACTCAACACTGATAAATCTTAGTCTGATAAATTTCTCCTATTAGTTTGTAAACCTTACAAATCATGATCCTATTGCTAAATCATAAGAAACCCCATCAAAACCTACTATGCATACGCAAAATCTTCACTGGACATATATTGTGCATGTACATACCCTTCGCCAAACCACTATTGTTATAAGATTTTTAATAAATTAATCACTCCTTGTAAATTCACAAAATTTGAAAAAATTAAAGTATATATATAAGAAAAATTCATAAAAATTTTCAAATGAAACCTTCACAAAAATTCTTGACTCTAAATTAATTCATTTCATATTTGAAATATTTGATAAAATCATAATATAAAATTGTCCAAAATTCAGAATTTTTACTGAATAATCTTTGTTCTAAAATTTTTAGTAATTCATAAACACATCAAAAATCGCAAAACTTTGTTATGATTTAGCAGAAATATTAATAATTCTTTAAGAAAAATTATAGAAATAAATTTTAATTCAATTTCATTTTCAAGAATTCAATAAAATCAAAATACGATTATTGTCCAAAATTTTCAGAAAACTTTTCAATTACAAATAAAATAAATTTCTTCGTCAAAACATTTAATAAAGATAAAATAAAAAGGGTCAAGATTTTCGATTTTTTAATATTCACAGACACAATTTTAAACCGAATACAATGCTAACACAATTAAAACCTAAGTCATATATAATTTAATAGAGGAAATCCAAAATCCTAAAATTTAAAGTAACTAAATAAAATAAAAGAAAAGACTTAAGCTTACTCGATTTTTTAGCCTCTTAGCGAATTGATACAAACCTTTCACCTCACTTCCTCCAATTGCTCAAAGGTGAATAAAAGAAAAAGAATATTTTTTTTATAAGGGATGTAAAATCTTGGAATAAAGAAAAGAGTAGTTTATATAGGACTCCTTTGAGTAATAAAAGGGATAATAACTCAACTAAAATCCATTTAATGCCTTATATCCCTAAATTTATCTAATCATATGTCTTGTTTTAATCCTTTTTTAATTTGAAAAGTGATAAAATCCATCCAAACTTAAAATCACTTTTAATAATAATAATTTATCTTTAATCTCAAGGATAAAACTTCCTCCAATTTATAACACCTTAATATCCTTTTACATCTATATATATCCAACAATAAAATTATATGTACAAACAATAATATCTCATCATATGATTGAAAATTATTTTATTTTTAATTTGAAACTATTTAATAATATAATAATACGTTATTGTTTTAACACAAAGTTTTACGCATTATTTTTTCATACAGTGTTACTCTTTATCTACTCTTGTCTTTTTCTTTATCCATAAGTATCTCTTCATATTTTTATTTATCATTAATATATTTTTTCTCTATTTTTCATAAAAATTGATATATTAAAATTCTGACACTCTTGTACTTATTAGAAGATTGTATTGAGTAGTGAGATGGAGGAATTAACAAATTGGTATTAGAGCTCTATTCTAGGATAGATTCAAAACTGAGAAAAATTGGGATCAATAACATGAAGCATGGAAAATGAAAGTAGAGATATAAACACAAATTGGAGAGGGATTTTTGAAGAAACTATTTGGATTATACAAATATTAAGGTAGGAAATTGAAATTTTTACCTTAATTTACACCCACATATACATTTATATCACACTTTTTACACTCTAACCATTTTTACCATTTTATATGTTAAAATACCTAAATTGCTCTTCTCTTCAATCTTGATAAACCAGAACAAAGGCAGTAGTATTACTTTTATCTTTTTATGTACTATAGAGAGAGAACATGTGTAGATATTTAATATCAATATTTTGAAACAAGATTTATATATATGTGTTAAATAAGATCAAGTAAATTAAAAATTTTTGAGTTTAAATTTTTAGATTAAATATACAAAAATTATAAATTCACTTGATTTTATCTTCCTAAATTTTGGTTGGTGTCAATCTCATATTGAAGCAGCACATAAAAAGACAATCCAAGAAGCCACCCATAAAGATCAATGATATTATGTGTATAGCATATAACATATATAGCATAAAAGAGAGAGTTGACATATTTAGCACAAATTTGCACGAAGAAAATTCAATGAGCAATCCGTCGACGACGAAAATTCAATGAGTAATGGTAGGATAACAGGTGAGGTTTCTTGTAAAACATAAGCATAATTGTATCGTACCAAATTTAATTCAATTTAAATTTAATGTAAATCAATTAAATTTAATTTGATCTAAATTCAATTAAGTAATTCAAAATATTATTAAATGTAAATTTCGATTTGATCTCAAAATATTGTTAATTAACCAATTGTTGCAATTTTAAAATGAATTAATTTCATGAGAAAAAATTGTCAAGAAATTATAATGTGGCAATTATAAGCATGGTGCATGATGTTATGAATAATTCAAACTGATTTTGGCTTGGAAGGCTAATTAGATAACCAACCCCTTAGCAGTGGGGGTTGGTGTCGCCAACCCTTTTCCTAGATTTTTTCTATTCTTTTAAAAATTTATTGAGGAATTCATTTTAATTAATAATTCAATTTTTTTATTCGAATATTACATTAGTTGATGTTAATCATATTAATTTAATAATGACTTTCTAGTTTGTTTGACCAACCTTCTTTTTGCGAGGTTTGATTCCAATTTTGCTTGTCACCTACCTTTTTTTTTTTAAATGTTACTCATGAAAAAATTCATTTTAATAATGCTAATTTTATTTTATTTTTATTCCAATGTTACATTAGTTGATGCCAACCATGTTAATTTAACAATGATAATCTAGTATGTTTGATTAATCTTTGATTGAAAATGATTGTCTTTAATTAATCTTTCATTAATGTAATTAACGAATTAATATATTTTTTAGACATTTGCAATCAACTACTAGAAGGGGGAATACTGATTCCATGATACATACAAATTTCGAGTGTACATGTCACTTCAGACAAAGATGGACACCGTGACTATAATTAGGAATAAACTAAAATTTACTCAGAGAGCTATTTTTTGGAAAACTTGTTTTGGACACTTTTTAGATTTGGTAGAGCCACGGTTTAGTGCCATTTTTATACAATTGATGTTGCTTTAGATGATTAATCGTGGGAACCTTGAAAGAGAAATATGGTTCAGAATAAATAGTGTTGAGTTCCAATTCAGCCCTGTGGAGTTTGCACTAGTTAGTGGTCTAATTTTCGAAGAGGACATTGACGTGTCCAACTATGTTGATTGCATGGGGATGCCTCGACTGAGAGAGGAATACTTTCCACACATTCAAAGGTTATTATAGCATGAAAGGATCGAGCAAGCAGTTGGCAATCAAATATGGGGAGACAATGAGAATGATGCAGTGAAGTTCATGGTATTGTATTTTGCATTTATGGGATTATTAGGGGCAGACAACAGAACAAGAATATCTTATCATTTTTTACATTTAGTAGGCAATCTAAATGCATTTAGTTGGTATCCATAGGGGACGGTTACATGAAATAAAACAATTAAATCGATGCGGAAGGCTATCTATAACAAATATCAATATTATGTTGAACACTGCCCACCCTACACACGTCTGCTCCCATTTCTTAGTTACAATGTTTTGAGATACTCGATTACTTTCCAGGTAAATATCGCATAATGAATAAAGTTAACATTCATCCTAATGATTGTAAATACTAAACATAAATGTTGTACATTGTGTAGCATTAGATTTATGAGACGATTCACAATCTATCACCTTATGTCTGTCTAAAAGCAAATGATCAAATCTTCTGTATCCTAAAGTAGAAGGCAAATGTACTACCGACTAGGATGACATATCGATACTTTATGAAGCTCCTCCGATAAGTTGCTCATTGGTTGATTTACATTTTATTATTCACTTCATCATTTCATTAATTTTTATAAATTTTCGTCATGTTTTAGAAAGGGATTATAGTTGCATTGCATCCGACTGAGACTGAATATAACTCTAAGTGGTACATTCAAGCTCTGAAGTTTATAGAAGAATAGATACTGCTCGCATCATTAGATGACAAGTCTATAGATTCTGATGATGATGCCCAATCGATTCATCTTATTCCCTGTCAAACAACCTCTAAAGGGTTTTCATAGTCTTCATTTGCTAGGTCATAAGTCTCCTATGTCCCAATGGCATCCCTATTAGTACAAGATTTCCCTCTTTATGTCGCCATCGTATTTATACGAATATCTTCATCATGAATGCCTTGACCCATTGTTCTTGGGACGTCTCATGCTAGATAGGTATCTCCTCTATAGGTGTCATCTTCTCGTACTACGTACTCCCGAGAGTCACATAAAGCCTCTATTAATGTACGTCTATCTTTTCTATGTAGGTTCACCTCCCCTGCCTCCCATCCTCGAGAGTGCCAGAGGGACGAGCTTGTAAGACACTTAGTTCACAGGAAATTGTATAAAGGTGTCTTGTATGACCATTTTCAATAGATTTTAATGGAACATGGAAGAGGCATTAACTCTCAGATACAACAACAGTTGGACTAGCACATTGTGATAATGCATACAGAGTGGGAGCAATATGCAGCGATGATTCATGGAGAGATACAAGGGAAAACATCAATGCTTCGTAGGGACATGTAAGAGCATTGGTAGTAACAAGTATCGATGTTTCGTGGGAAGTTGAAGGAGTAGTGGTAGTCACAGGCATCAATGTTTTGTGGGGATATGCAAATGTAATGGCAGTAATAGGCATCGATATTCCATAAGGAGATACAAGATCAATGGTAATAGCAAATATCAATGTTTCATAGGGATATGCAAATGCAATGGTAATAATAGGCATTGATGTTTTGTAGGGAGATACATGAGCAACGGTAACAGCAAATATCGATGCTTCAGAGAGAGATGTAAAAACTCCAGTCATCTTTAAATAATCAAATGATGAGACTTGAAGATTCTTATGTTTAGGTATGAGGATTAGTAAAGGTTATTATCAAGTATATATATTTTTTAATTTCAATTAGTTGTATTATAAAATAATGATAACCATAAATTTCTTTTCAGTTAATGACTCATCAGATGACGATGTTTAACAAGAAAAGCAAGATCAACCAACAACTATTGAGAAGTCGATGACAATAAAAAAAGTATCAACATTCAGTCGTGTGCTATGAAAAGGAAAACAATTAGTCAGTCTATTCACAGATCTAATGAAGGCCAAAAAGAACAAACAACCCATACTTAAGTTCCATCCTATTGACTCGCGATTGGTTAAGGCCTACAATGAGTTTTTACTGTGGTATTATAATGCATCAGATAATGATAATCGACGTGTCTTTCTTGGGAGACTAACAAAAATGATAACCTATGTGAGCAAACCTTGGTGAGCCCAAATTGTTACTCTGGGTCAATGGTTAGAAAACATGATATGCACTTTTCCTTTGTATTCATTCATATTGGGTATCACTATCAACTTATGGTCTTACTTGATTATGTATACAACACATCAAAACTTTTATAGGAATACTCCGTAAATCTTTTCTAGATGATAACTAGACGACTATTTTGACCCATTTTGTAGCACTTTTCCACAGTGCTATGATGAGTTCGAATAGTTGGGAGCAAATATGTAGTGATCCTCATTTTTCCTATATCAAATTAATGGCACCTCACGTCTACAATCTATTGAATTCTTTCGGCCATAAGGTAGTGTTAACAAGGTCGTTTATAGTATACGATTATTAGTAACTATACTTATTTCTCTTCATTGGTTAGTAGACATTCATTCCCCTTAACATCGACAACTAACATTGGGTGTGTGGTGTATTGGATATCAACGAATGAAAGTGACTAGCTTAAAGAGGGTGAAGAAGTTGATGATGCCTATAGGACACTAACACACCTAATGAAAGAGAGTAATTTTTATACATCAAAGGGAATTTAACCGCTAAATACTCCACCAAAGTTACAATACAAGTGTGTTCGTGATGTCCCAAAATAAGATGTAGCAAGTTAGGACTGTGACATTTTTTTACTTATTTTTATGGAATACCTTGCATGAGATTGTTCATTCAATTTCACATCAAAACATTCTAGGAGGATAAGAATGCGCGTGACCACTACTATATTCCAAGGGAGGGCCTTCAGTAAGTATTTAAGGTTTATGGTTTATTTATATGTTACTGAACCTGACTTAATTTGTCGTACTTACTAAATCAATTGGATTCTGAAAATGCAGGTTTCGAGGATTTCGATTAAGGCATAGAAGGGCATGCATATGAATTAGATTTCATTTTAGGCCAAAGGACTATTTCCCACCTAAGGTATGCTTTTTTCCCAATTGCACCTCCGTTAACTTTGAAAATCCTATTTATCTACACATGGGCTGTTAAAATTAACTGAGTCTGTTACTCATATTATTTTCCCCTCAAACCTTAAAAATTAACAATTTTTCCCATCCTAAGTTTTCAAAAACTACATTTTCCCCTTAGGGTTTCCAAACCTTCAGACCCATTTCTTTGACAATGATTAACGATCTCCAAGTACTTACTCTCCCTCTCCGATGGCCTTTTCTTTTCGTTATAGATCTCTCAACGTTGTGTGGCATCGTTGTTGATGAAGATGATGCTTCTTTGTCGAGACGAAGACAACTTGTCTTTATCTCTGACGAAGACAAATCATCTTCGTTCAGAGACGAAGACGACGTCTTTATCGACGACAAAGCCTAAAAGGGGAAGACACTACATGATTGAAAAGAGAAGATGCCAGGAAGGAAGAGATGTCACCTGGAGATCGTTAATCGTTGCCGAAAAATTTAATCTAAAAGTTTGGAAACCCTAGAGGGGAAAATGATGTATTAGAAAACTTGAGTTAGGGGAAAATTGTTAGTTTCAGGGTTTGGGGGGAAAAATAAAATAAAATTTAAGTTTATTTTTAATATTACAGATAAAATAACGATTTTACTCTTAAAACCGTTTTTTTAATAGTTTATGGGTAAATAAATTAGATTTTCAAAATTAACGGGGGGAATTTGACAAAAAAGCATACCTTGGGTGGAAAATAGTCCTTTGGCCTTCATTTTATTATTGTTTCAATGATGTATTTTATTATTATTTTAGTGATATATTTGCATTTATTAATTATAATTTCTTTTAGAGGATTTCTTAATGTTTATTAATGAAATGAAACAAATTAATAAAACATATTAATACAAAATACGTGGTGCAATATAATACAAAATCAAATATACACATAAAATGAACATTAATAAATAAATGTCGTGGTAATTTCATTTTGCTATTTCAATCTATTGTCATTGTGTACATGTAAGATCCTAAACATAAAAAATTAATACATTAAAATTTTTACAAAATCCAATAGATAAATTTGAAAAATTAAACATGCAATATATATAATTAAAATTACTATATTAGACGCGATCATAAAATTAATCATGATTACCTATTTGGCCATACAGGTTGCACTGTGAGTACGACAACATTATCCTCGCTTGTTACTTGATATGTGTGACGAGCCAACCATTGGCACTGGAAGTAGACTTAGACAGTTTGAGTGAGTACGACCAGGTTGATGATATCGACTATAATTTTGTTGTCGAACTTCCTCTCCTTGTGAAAGTCTTCTTGTATGATTGGAAAAACGATCGAACCATCGTTGTTCTATCATAGGAGGATAAATTGTAGACATATTTGATGGTGCCCAAATTGATTGATCCTTTAGTGGATTAATATCTTCTCCATACATCCCTCGCAAATATTCAATTGAGTAATATGTACTGACCCAACCTATACAATCCGAGAGGTTATTATACCTTGCAATAGTTGTGGTGTGTACATATGGAATCTAGGAAAGTTGAAATTTCCCATAATCACAAGTTTGATAGAAAAGATTCACAATGAACACTTGTTGTCATGGATCATGGACTTCATATACATACATATTGATTAGCTTAACAACAATATTGGCAAATTTGAAAACATATTGAGCAAGCTTGTTCTCAGCCTATGGTGTTAACGGGTGAGATCTGTCACTTGTAAAAACAACTAATAAATGCAATGAAAAAAAAAAAAACACCGTTATAATTGTAGTTATATGTACTAACCATGTTTTGTCTATTGAAAAACCAATATTGCATTGTGTTCCTAAGAAACTCAATAATATTGGTCGTTATAATGTTGTACTGTTACCCTCTAAATTGGGCACACACCTATCTTTCAGACTCAATATTGGTCAAATAGGCGACTGCAGTGGGACTTACTCGGGCAATTCTACTCATAACAGCTTCAAAGTCCTTGAGGTGATATGTCTTAACAACTTTCTAAAATAATTCTTCAATATATTTAGTTTATTTGAACTGTTAATGTATGTTAACATTTATATGGTAATTACAAAACTCATGATGTGCATGAGGTATTACGTTCCCGACCGACATAATTATTAAATGATGGTGATAAAAAATAATGGCCAAATTTGACAAATTACCAATGCACATGTGAAGGTATGTCAAAAAGGGCATTTATGTATCTATTCCCTCATTATGCCCAATACTAAATGCGAGTAGGTAAATTTGATTATTACCATCCTTCGCAACAACAATGAAAAGAGACTTAATATACTTTCTTTTTAAGTGTGAAACATCAATGCATATCATTGGGCGACAAAATTGTTGAAACTCTTTTATTGAACAATGTATACACATGAAGAAAAACTTGAACCTATTTTTTGGGTCGATATCAATACGTGTCACGGTTCCTAAGTTTTTAAGCTCCAAATTATGACAACACTCACACAATAGACTGAAAGACTCTTCTGGAGATCCTCTTAATGCATTTATTACATATGTTTTGGCATGTCATGCTTGCGTGTAGGGTATGTCAATTCTGTACCTATCTGTTATGTCTGAAATAATTTCCTTCGATCGATAAATGTGATTAACCATAAACATTAACTTAAGTATGTTCCCCAAAGACTTTGCATAACTTATCTATGGTGCAACAACATTTGATCCCGCGGACAAGTGTGTGCCTTGTCTATACGTTGTAAAACCCAATAGTCTCTATCTTGCTCTCTCGTTGCTCGTGCCCACCATTTACATTGTGGATATATGCACTTAAGCTCATACCATATATTATCAAAGTGACCAACCTTCCATTGAATTCCTGTCTCTAAGGCATATGTTTAAAATAATGCTTTCAATTTTGCCTTCGAATTATAAAAACCCATCACTTGCAAATGGTTGTCCTTTCATGATGCCTGATTACTAACACTTGCATTCTCAACATCAATAGTAAGCTCAAGAACCCATTAAAATAGATTTGAATTATGGATGTAACTTGGATATGCTCTAATATTCATAGAGCCATGACATCTCATGCTATATTTAACCCTTTCATTACAAGCATGACTTTGACTTCTATCGATGTCTTGGCTTAGAACACGTACATATCCTCATCAAACCTCGAGAATTCATCATCATTATCATCTTTATTACCCTCTACTTCATAATCCTTATCCACGTCGTCATCAATATCATCATCAACACCATAGTTCCCACCAATCTCTTAGAAACTTTACAAATATGTCCACTCATCTATCGAATGATTTTCTCTTTCTTTCTTATGAACATCTTCAACTTGTTGATTGTCCTTTCCATCAATTGGACTCTTGATAACATAGAGTTTTGTTGATCCTTGTAAACTTTTTACTATAACCATCAAAAACTTCATATTACCATCATCTACAAACTCTATTGGAACCACATCACTTAGGGTAAATACGTGCACATTTGACTAAATTCGATTGATTCTTAGACAATAACTTATTCTTGCAATGAATCTTTCAAAATCAATACTTGTATCAATACACATCCCTCTCTCATTCCCACCAACATATCTTGTCACATTATCATCACCTTCGATCCACTACCCTCTCTAGCAAATCTTACTTGTAGCTTTTTCCATCTTGACTACAAATAAATCTAAAAACATAAAAACATCTGTGTTTAGGCAAAATTGATGTATTGTAGATAGTAACTGTTGGTGAACAGTAACTTCGGTAAAGAATAGCAACTTTGAAATGAAGAGAATCACAGTTAGCTCACACAAACAACTAATGCTCTGAAGAATGGAATAAAGGAACTGAGTAGAATGGAAGAAAACAGAAAAAAATAAATTCAGGGGTTGGCATTACTAACCTATTATTTTTTTGAAAATTTTTTAGACTTGAATTTTTGTATTTTATAACCATCAGTACAATATTATAACAACTTTAAATAATAAAAACAACATGAAATAACAACATTAAACAACATGAAATTGAATAGAATGGAAGAAAATAGAAAAAAATAAATTCGGGGGTTAGCGTCGCCAACCCATTCTTTGTTTGGAAATTTTTCATACTTGAATTTTTGTATTTTATAAAACAATAAAAACAACAAGAAATAACAACATTAAACAATCTAACAATATGAAATCACAATAAAATTAAATTTCACATGAAGTCATGAACATGAATATACCATACATTATTTAATTTTCAATTGTTCATAAAGAAAACACA
The DNA here is from genome assembly GCF_011075055.1 of Mangifera indica. NCBI lineage: Eukaryota > Viridiplantae > Streptophyta > Magnoliopsida > Sapindales > Anacardiaceae > Mangifera > Mangifera indica. The sequence continues at coordinate 144,743 of NW_025401142.1, read as the reverse complement.
TAACATATGAGCTTAAATCAAGATTGACCTGAATGTAGATGATTCTGCTGTGAAATCCTCGCAATAAATGCTAATTCTCTAAATAAATTTAACAATTTTCGTCTTTCCCTCCCTTCTGTCCAATTTGAATCCTTTATAATAGTTTTCTTATGGGTTTTATTGTTCAATGACATGTTTTCTCTATTGAAGAAGTGTTTTTTTCCATACTGTAGAAATTTTTTCCTCATTGGAAGGCTGAGGAAAAAGAGGGATATGATATTCTTTCTTTCTACATATATGAGTTACATTAATGGGGATATTTTGTAAAAATGAAATAATATTGTTATATTTTTATTTAGGCTTTGAGATGAGTGACATATATGTATATACGGTTAAAAAAAGAGATAAAAATTTCAATTTTCCTATTAAGGTTTCTTTATGCAAATAAATTGTAGGAACATTTGGTGAAGATTAAATCACAAATGATGCCACAAAAAAGGAGTCGACAGGTTATGCGATAATAAAAATCGATTCCAACAAAAATGTAGTTGAATTTGATGAGATCTAGTTGCTAGAATCTATTCCTTTGTCAAATGGCTTGAGTTTTGTGGTGGCGGAGTTAAAATAGTTGGGAATGGAACCGAATAAAGTGAGTGGAGATGAAAATGGAAAAAAGAAGATGGAAGAAATGAGTTAAGAAGATGAAAGTAAGGTGTATGCAGAAATAGTAGAAGAAACGGGGGAGAAACTAATGGTGGAGGAAGAGAAAAAAGATAGAAAAGATATCAATGAAACCTTACCTAGTCAAGATATCCGATCTAGTCTAAATCGGGTTTGTCTTAACCCAATCTTTTAAATCCAATCAAACCCAACTCATTTTTACATGTCAACCCATTTAAATGCACCCCTCTTATTACAAAGCCCCAAACCCGAACCTAATACCAAGACAACCTATTTCTTACTCAAAACCCAACCTAACCTCCATTTTATTTTAATCACTCCACTAGACAAATCACAACCCATTTTGCATACCCAATTTCCAACCATATCAACCCAAACATTTTTTTCCCTTTAAACTTAAGCACCACCTATCACAACCCCAAAAACCTTCACACTAAAAAACCCAAACCTCAACACTCAATCAACCACCCATAGTAATAACCCAAACCCAAGACCCGACCTAAAACTCAATTAGGTCATTCTAAAGATCAACCGACCGTCTACCAAACCAACCTAAATGACAATTATCCCATTCTCCAAGCCCAAACTCAATTAATTCATCCGGTATTACAGGAAAATGAGCATTTAACAACTAAGAAAATGAGAGATGTCATCTTAAGATTATTGGTGAGAATAATATTAACGACATAAATAATATTATTAATTAGATAAATAGTATCATTAGTGAAATAAATAATATCATAAAAAAATAAATAATATTATAAAAAATAAATAATATCACTTACAGAAATAAACAATATTGTCAAATAAGCTTCATTGTTGAAAAGACAAGATAAAAAGATAAAAACGAAAAATTGATAATTGAAACTATGAAAAGGGAAGTGATGTGTTGAATTATGGCCTGTGAAATGAGGAAATAGCACAACCTCACAATTGTGAAGATAAAGTCAAGTCTTCTTGGAATCTTGGATTATCTGTGGAAAAAATGCAATGGCAAACAATATTAACTAAAATTGATATGTATTTTCCCTTAACATTTGAACTTGAACTGAAAACTCAAACTTTATCAGCCATCCAAAGGAAAAAAAATTTAAATTTTTAGAATTTAAAATTTTAATGATAAAATATTGTTTTATTTTTTTTAACTAACGATTTTAGTTAAGTTAAGAATGTATAGATAAATATTTGAATTTTTTATACTCAACATGTGTGTGTTTGAAAATGAGTTAACTTTGAAATGAAAAGAAGCCTTTTGGCCTTAGTAAAAGCATGCAAATTCAATATAATTATTCTTACCAAAATGTTAAAACAACACAATTTCCTTAACATATTAATTTTATATTATTAGTTGAAGGATCATAATTTAACACTCCTTCTTGATGTTTTTATTGACAAATCTAAGCTAAAATATCATGAACTCAAATCTTGTTCTGGTCAGGTTTTGGTGGAAATATAACTTCAAAAATCTCAGATCACCAAAGTATAGTAGAAATATTTTGTTTATTTGTTCATCTCACATCACTAAAGGATATTAAAATAAGATTGATTAAATAATTTGTTAGTTCTTTAAACTATTAAAACATGTTTTAGATTGTAAAATCCAAAAGAAAAACCATGATTTATTATATGATCAAAATAGACAATATCTTGAAAATGGATAAGACTTTCAGAGACTCTTGAAACCATCTGTTTCCCTGCTAGGAGATGTTGAAATGTGAACAGTGTATTGGTAGGGTGTACAAAATTCTGCCATATGACCTTATCAGAATTATAGAAAATAAAATTCCCTGAATCAAGCATCGGTGCTTTTGCAAAAGGTTCAGAAATTCACACAATGGATGTCTCCTGACCTTCTAGTGATTGTTGAATGAATCTACCAGCACATTTAAGAATCAATGTAACATCAGCGGGAACTGTACGGTTGTCATAATTCGCTGTCCAAACAACAATTTTCCTATCTATTCTGGCAATAAAGATTCCCACTGTAAAACCATTCCCTGTTTATAGAATCCAAAACCATATAAACCAGAAGACGACAGCCATGAGGAGTTTCCGCAGGTGATAACAAAGCCCCCAGACTTGTATTAGCATAACAGAAAATAAGATGGCAACCATTTTTGTAGTGTTTTCGTTTTTGTTACAATCCTGAGAACTGGAGTAATAAACTAATTTAGTACTAGTGGGAACATAGTATTCTACGAATGTGGCAATTGCATTTTCCAAGTGGTATGTATAAGCAGTGAAGAACAGTCAAAGATTTTTGTGCCTTCTAGCAACAAACCTTACTGGCATTCCATGGTTATATTTAAGTAGATTATCGGGGTGGCTTCAGTCTCTTTGGAAAATATTTTGGTTTTTAAAGCATTATAAAAATGGAGTGGAGCTTTCAGGATTTTCACTTTGTGTTAAAAGAAAAACGGTTTAACAATCCAAAACTAACTATTCCTACATAAATTTGAATTAATCAAGTGATAACCCCTTATCAATGTTAAACGTAAATATTTTAAATATACAAAATGGGCATACGGATAATGTAATATAATATGATTGTATGTTATTTTATTTTTAATTTAAAATTATCAAATCACATAATAACATATCATTTTTGTACTTATTTATATATTCAAAAATATGTGTATGTAGTTTTATTGTAACCCCCAAAGGTAGTTGACAAAAGTTAGGGCACCCAAACAATAAAGAAAGCATGAGTTCGAAACTTGTTAATGATATATCAAAATTAAACTCAATTTATTGGGTGTCATGATTGTGGGATTGGTCAGTAGACCGGGAGTCCCTCGTTGGCATAAACAATCCCACAAGTTGAAGGATTACATTCAAGATTAATATTAGCTACTCTTTTTTTTTTTTTTTTGGGTAAACTAATATTAGCTACTCTATCTGCAATAAGAGTTACCTTATTCTAAATTATGATTTTTAGATTCACAAGAGAATGGTTATTATTAAATGAGAGGAAGTAGAACATAAATCCACTCTCTAAATTACATAGATACATTTGAAAGAAATAAAAGAAATGGAAAATCGGTTGAGCTTCATTCTCTTTTGCAGGACTCAGATAGAAGTAACAAAAGAGGTAGAGCTTGGAGGAATTGGAATCTCAACACTTCCTTCAAGCATTAGTAAAACTTTCTTCATTGAAGGACGTACTGATGGCTCATCAAGAATACACCAAAGTGCAACTTTGATCATCCTCTTCAATTGTTTTAGATCAACCTCTTCATTTCTTACCAGTTGCCTCAAATCACCAGCATCAAAACACTGGCAAACCCAATCTTGGAGAACAATTTGATTGTCTGGAAAGTTTTGGTCCATGCATCTTCGACAACATATGATCTCTAACAACACCACTCCAAAACTATAAACATCTGTTTTTACTGTCACGGCTAGATTTCGATACCATTCTGGTGCAACATATCCTCTTGTTCCTCTTATGCCGGTAAAAGTGTTAGTTTGATCCGGTTTCAATAGCTTCGCCAATCCAAAGTCAGCAATTTTTGCGCACCTATTCTCGTCCATGAGTACGTTGTGAGGTTTTATGTCACAATGGATGATTTGCGTTCGACACTCACTGTGCAAATAAAGAATTCCTCGTGCTATATCCCGAGCAATGTCCATTCTTTCTATCCAATTAAGCTGTTTTTCTGGTGTGAAAAGTAGATCAGCGAGAGAACCATTGCTCATGTACTCGTACACTAACACCTTGTTAGGTCCATCAAAGGAATAACCAAGCAAACGAACTAAATTCTTGTGATGGGTTCTCCCAATTACCTTTATCTCAGTCAGAAATTCCCTTTCCCCTTCTGCTAACACCTTCTCTAATTTTTTGACAGCTACAAACTTATTGCAATGCATCATAATCCCCTTATAAACTATACTTGAAGATCCTTTGCCAATCTCTTCCTTGAAACCATCAGTTAGTTTCTCGATTTCTGCAAAAGTAAAAGATACCGGTGCGATGTCCTCACAAAACCTGAAATTACCGTTTCCAGCAATTATTCTGTTTGACCAGACTTGGTATCCGTGAATGAAAATCAAGCAAGCTGCAAAAACAAGTATAGAAGCACCAAATACACAACTTAATGTAATTATCAAACCGGTTCTGAGGCATTTCTTCTCCTTTCTAGGCTCATTGTTTACATCAGAGGATGCAATTCCCACCTTGATGAAAGCAAAATTTTTTGATCCATTACCTATATCTCTTTTCCCAAATCTCAAAGGAAGCTTTTGCATTCTGCACTTGCGATCATTGCTCTTGAAGAGTGCAGCTTCGCAATTGCAGTCCTCCAAACATGCTTGTTGACAGTCTTCTTTGGTTGTTTCTGACAGATCTAAGTATGAGCCATCTTCCCAGAGAGTATCCTCCAATTGTTCAATCTTGACTTTGACAGGTCCATGCCCATTGCTGCAACTTTCTAGAATGAAATCTCTTTCACACCCGGATGTCCAATTGCCTTGGTTTACAGAGGCAAATCCTGGAAGACAGCTACAGTCGGTTTTTTTATCATTTGTAAAACAAAAGCTGTTAATGCCACACTGACCCTTAGGATCACACTTGTTTTTTGAAGATTCCCACAGAGCAGACCATGTACCATTTGGTCTCAAATTGTGTGAATATAATCTTAATATCCCATCCCAATCAACTCTCATCAAATAAAGTATTCCCCCTGTTGGATACCCTTCTGTAATACTCCATATATTGAAGCCACTGGCGTTAAGCAGGTAAAGATGGCCATTAACATCAAGGTTTAGCGTCACATGATCACCTCGGCCCCCTGTACCAGTCGACCAATAGGCATATGCAGGTGCGTCTTCAGTATGCGTTGGGTACTGAATAAGGTTCCCATCTCTGTGTATCTTAAGCCGGAATTTCCCTGTGGAAGGATTTGTTTCTGAAACACTTGAAAACAACTCATATCCTGTCAAAAGACGTTGAGTTGGCAAAATAGTGTCAGTTGGGTAATCAAAACTTTGCCAGATTATTTCCCCACTAGAGTTGTAAAGCACAAAGTTTCCAGAGTCGAGCATGGAAGCAGAAGAGGCAGACCCAGTAATCTGATTAGCAATATCAGTAACTTGGCTTTGTGCTGATTGCAAGACAAGCCTGCCTTCAGTATTCAACAGCAAGGTAGCGTTGCTGGGGATTGGTGGATCATCGCGGTACACTGTCCACACTACAGTTTTCTCAGGAATTCCGGCAAGGAAAATTCCAAAAGCATAGCCATTGCCTCGTGGGTAAAATCCGAAGGCATAGAGTTTAGAACTTGACAGCCATGAGGAGTTTGTGGTTGGTCTTAGAGAAGATCCCAGGCTTATATTAGACTGTCTTTGTTGAGCCGTAACACAAGAAGATGCAAATAAGAAGAACAAGAAGATAGAATGGATTGAAAGAAATTGAAATCTCTGCATTCTAAAGTAAAAAAAATGAATTTTGATTGTAGTGAATCGATTTGGGGCTAAATAATAAACAGGATCCTGGAATGCATATTTCTAAGACCTATGAAAATTAATCAAAAGTCTCCTAAGTCAAGTAGTCATCCATTAGGACCATTACCATTCAGTATTATACCAATTAGTGGCATGCTGACTTCTCTTCTTCTTCTCCTTTTCTAGTTCTTTTCACATTTTTTCCAATTTTCATATCAGCTTTGAAAAACAAAGATTATTCTAAATTTCAAGTATAACAAATGAGCAATATTATTTGCACCTAGTTTTGAACATTTAATTAGATACTAAAATATATTTTATTATATGAATGACTTTTATTTTAATTCAAAATCACTCAATCATATAAAGACGTATCATTTAAGTATCAAATTGGATATTGAAATTAGATGTATATAATTTTATTAAAATACATTTTTGAATTTGAATTATAATATTGTGCTCAAAAGTCTGTGAAGTGATCAATTTTCTTAACCTTTGTAGAACTGTCTCTCTTATTTGAATTTGAAAATTGATCATGCAGTAATTGGAAGAATAATGCAGCTAGAGATGCTCATTGTCAAAAGCTACTTCCCGCAAATTACTATGCCACTAACATACCATTTCTAAGTCTTTTTATTTTTCTCTAATTACACGGCTTCCAGAAAAGCTGATATCCCTCACCCTACTAACACGGGATTGAAACTTGGGCTGCCCAATATTTTTACTTTTTCATTGAAAGAAAGAGAGATAATTACAGCAGACAGTTCTATTACTAAACTTTGCTGGTGTGCTAATATGTTTTAATTAGATTTTGTTCATACGTTTATGAGGAGTCATTTTTATAATTTTAGCATTGTTTTTAAAATCCGAACTATTGGTTATTACCGTCGTGAACCTTTTGCTAGCATTTGTTGATATGAAGTCAGACTTTTTAACGAATCTATCAATACGAATGTTTAAGCTTTTCAAAACTTATTTAAATTTATAAATGGATTTTGCAACTTACATAGCTTACCAACTAACTAATTGAGAATGAAACCATCGGGGTTGTGTATAAAACACAGCCTCAACAAGGTTTTATTTTTGGAAAACGGTCTTGATATCCATCTATTAAACTTTATAATACATATGCAACAATCATAAGGGAAATTAGGATGGACTTTAGTATCATAGTGGGTGAAAAGGTTCTATCATAATTAATGGCATGCTTTTGTTTGAAATTTTTAGCATCCAAACGTGCTTTATAGGTATGCACATTACCATTTATGTCGTTCTTCTTCTTGAAGACTCATTTATGCTTTATGAGTTTTACCCTTTCATGTGGATTTGCCAAAACTCATACATGGTTTGGTATAAAGAGTTAATCTTAGATTTCATGGTTTCAAGTTATTTAATGAATTTTCAATCTGATATATCATTATTGAAAGTCGTGGGTTTATAGTCATGAATGACTAGTATGTTGTTGTGCTCAATTATGAGAAATCCAAATCTCTCGAGCTTATAATGTACTATACTAGACTTACATGGCTCCGATGTAGCTAATGGTGGTTCCATTAGGTGTGGAATAACCTTCTCATGATGTTAAATCACCTCATGTGGCACTTCACTTTGTCCAACATATATGTTATCCTATGTAATCAGACATCATTTCTATCTTCCACCACAAGTCCTTCTTAGAATGAATACATCCTCTAAGAAGATTTCAAAACAAGCAACAAAAAATTTGTCCTCGTCTGTATGGTGGAAATAGTATCTTTTAATTTCTTTAGGAAACCCCATAAAGACACACTTAATAGATTTAGAGTCCAAGTTATTTGAAGTCAACTTTTTTACATAAGTATCACAACCCCAAAACCGTCAAATAAGTTATGTTGGGTTTTTTACTTGTCCACAGCTCATATAGAGTCTTGCCCACAAACTTGAATAGTTCCTAGCTTAATGTGTGAGCAACATCCTTTAGGTTATAACTTTAGAACGATGTAGGCAAATTAGTGAAACTCATTATCAGTTGAATCATATCCAACAATGTTTGAATCCTTCTTTTATGCATAAGACTAAATTTACAATATGCTTTTTTTTCCCCAATTTTAAGGTGTAGAGCCTATTTTAAAAACTCGATCTCATAGTGCGTATGTGGGTCTAGATTGTTGTAGTACGTGTGTGGGCCTCAATCCCATAGCACACATGTCAACCTAAGATACCTATAGTACATGTGTAGGGCATCTTTCATAGTTTTCAAAGTTTTCATGACACTCACAAAAACATATTTTCTCATGACAGTTTTTACATATATTTTATAAGAGTTGTTACAAGGAAACGCTCGTGAGACTCCTCCCACATCGCCCGTAGTAGAGCCAACAAAAAACATGGACTCCTGTGAGTGTCCATATATGGGATTTTTTTTCGTTGAAACTTTCATATATGATGCTAATAAATGTTTTTCTAATTATTACTGAACCATTTGCTAGAGTTAAAGATTCTTCAAGAAAGTATATATCAAACAGTATTGAATCAACTAGTTGAGCTCTACAAACAAGTTAAGGTAGGAGATCTGCTAGAAAAAGGTGCCTTGCTTGGGCCATTGCATACTTTTACGTCAAGGCAGAACTTTCAGAAAGGAGTAGAGAAAATAACCTAGATTTATTGATTTTTGTTGATATTTACTTAAGTTGGATTCCATTTTATTTGCTTTATATTCTAAAATATTCCATCTCAATAAATCTGTATATTAGCTATCTAAACAAACAATGAGATGCAAAAAAGTTCAAGGAGAGCTTGAACTGCCGTAAACGGGAAGCTTAGAAAGCAATTAGGCTATGAGAAATAAACTGTGTAAATTGTGTGTGGATTTTAATTTCTGCTTTTAACATACGTTGGTTTGATTTCATTGTGGATTTTATTTTATAGTACAAAGTCCTATGGATGTAAGTTGTATGAATTATAGCTAAACCCTGTGAAAAAAATTTTGTCCCCTCCACATTTCAACTTTGTTTTGTTTAATTCATTTGGTTATTGTTGTGTTAATTGTTATAAGTTCTCTTTTCAAACCCATATCATTCACTTAGATGTGAAATTTCTAACTTCCACTTTCGCCTTTTTCGAAGAAAAATCGACCAAATTAATGAAATGAAACCTTTCAGAATTTTTGTTTTGTAAAAAAATTTAGTTACTTTACTTGAAAGCTCAAACACATTAAAATACAAGTAATATTACATATGTAAATAAATTATACAAACTGAAATGATAGCATCTGATTGAGATATTTTGAAATGAGAAAACAAATAATCGATCACAAACTCTTACATAAGTTTATACAGATAAGTCACTTTAATTTGTTTATGCGTATAGTTATATTTAATACCTATAAATTAACTAAGCATATATAAGAGACTTCACCCTAAGGAAGAAGTTGGACAGGGAGGGATAGAAATGTCAGTAATCCCTTCTAACATCATCACTACACTCTTCATTGAAGGACGCAGAGCTGGTTCATCTTGAACACACCAGAGCCCCACCTTTACCAGGTTCTCGAAAATTTTCTTATCTACTTCATCGCGAACAAGTTTTTTCAACTCTCGGTTAATGAAGCACTTGTAAACCCAGTTAATAAGAACCATTTCATCTGGGTTTGATGCTTTAGTGTCCATGTTTCTTCTGCAAGCAATAATTTCAAGGAGAACAACTCCATAACTGTAAATGTCTGCTTTGACTGATATTGGAGTATTCTTCGACCATTCCGGTGCCATGTAACCTCTTGTTCCTCTCATCAAGGTGAAAGTCCTCGTTTGGTCTGGCATTAATAATTTTGCTAGCCCGAAATCTGAGATTTTCGCTGTCCAGAAATCATCTAGTAGGATGTTCTGAGGCTTTATATCACAATGAATGATGGGTGCTTCACATTCATCGTGAAGATAGAGAATTCCTTTAGCAACATCCAATGCGATTCTCACTCTCTCGTTCCAATCAGGGGATGTTTCAGAGTGAAAGAGGAGATCAGCAAGGGAGCCATTACTCATGTATTCGTACACCAAAAGCCTCTTCGACTCCACAGCGCAGTAACCAAGCAACCGAACCAAATTCTTGTGATGAATTCTCCCTATTACCTGCATTTCTGCGTGGAATTCTCTTTCACTACTCTCATTCATCATTTTCTCCAGCCTCTTCACTGCAACAAGCTTTTCGCCTTTGTAAAAGGCTCCTTTATATACTGCCCCAAATGACCCCCTGCCCACCTCTTCTTTAAATCCGTTTGTTGCCTTCTTAAGCTCATTGTAAGAAAACGATCGCATAGTAAGCTCATCTGTCAAGCCGAAGTTTCCAGTTTCCAACAGCCATTTGTATTTCGCAACTCGGTATTTGAAAACAAAAAATCCAGACATTCCAAGGAGAATACATGAACAAGTAACGAAGCTGAAAGTCATTACCAGAATTTCCACAATTGCCTTCTTGCTTGTCACTACCGCTGGCTCTCGTAAAATATTACCACTTGCATAGCTTGTGATATTTCTCTTGCTCAATTTGAAGTAAGCTATGGCCGAGGAATCTCCACCTTGGTCTCTCCTAGCAGTTCTCAATGGAAGCTTTTGTTTCTTGCAAGTCCCTTCGTAGTACGTATACAACGCCGCATCACAATTGCAGTCCTCTAAACAGGATTTCTCGCAATCTTCTTTAGAGTTCATTTCTTCTTGGAGATATGGATAATCATCCCATGTGATCATCTCCATTGAAGTCAGGTTGTATAATTCTGTAGTAGTTAAATTCATTTCTGCGCAGATTTCTTCAACATAATATCTCTCGCACCCGCTTTTCATGTCACCAGGGTCAAGAAAATCAGTACCAGGAAGGCAACGGCATCTGGGTTCATCATCATAAAGTGAACAATAGCTGTTCCAGCCACAAAAAGTCTTAACCAGACAGTCCTCTTCCGGTTCTCTCCATTTCAGTGATGTGTTGTACTCACCATTATGAGAATACAAACGAAAAATCCCATCAGGGGCTAGAGTTGCCCAGTAAATTATTGAGCCGTTGTATAGAGAAGAATCAGCATACAAAGTCTGTATAGGTTTAGATTTGTTATCGACCAAGACAAGTTCGCCAGTAAGATTTAGATATAAGCTGTGAACTGCATAACCGTAACCGTAAAAGGAGCCACTGGTCCAGTATGCCTCTGTCTCATCACCTATTGTGTTTGTGGGATATGCGACAAGCTCCCCATCTTCTTGCAAGATCACACGAAATCTTCCAGTTGAGCTATTTGTTTCAGATACACTGGAAGTCAATTCATTGTTGGTATATAAATTCTGGCCTCCCAGTAATGTATCTGTGGGGTAGTCGAAGCTTGACCAGATCTTTTGAGAGCGATCATTGTAGAGCACGAAATTGCCCGAATCAGAAATCGAAGCCAAGGCGGCAGGCTCTGAGGATTTACCAATGACAATATCCTTGGTTTGCTGATCACTAGGTCTCAGAATGAGCTGACCACCCATGGTTAAAGTCAGCGTAGAATTTGATGAAACAGGGGGATCGTCTCGATTTGCGGTCCAAACTAGTGTGATATTTGGTTTAGTGGTTAACCAAATTCCCACTGAGAAGCCATCGCCTTGTTTGTAGAACCCAAATGCGAAAGAGCCAGAAGGCGAGAGCCATGAAGTGGGTTCATTGAGAGGGGAGAGTGAAGAGCCTAGTGTTATGTATGGAATGTGAATAGAATTTGCTTCAAATTCAAGCATCATCATCAACAGTAATAGTGAAACAAAAATATATGTTGGAGTGGCCATGAGAGAAATTAACTGATTAGTTCATTGTTCCATTCTCAATTTAACTTTGAGCTTGATCATTGAAAAGACAAGATAGAAAATAAAAATGAAAAACTAATTATTGAAACTATGAAAAGAGAAGACCCAGGGGTCACCAAAATTGATGGAGCTTTAAGCCGTATGCGAGATGTGCACACAAACCCAACATAACATCTTTCTTGTGCTTTGCGGATGTATGATTTGTCTAAAGATGTCATTGTTGAGAATATATTGGGTCCCACGTAACATCTTTCTTGTGTTTTGTAGATGTATGATTTCCCTAAAGATGTCACAGTCAAGAATATATTGGGTCCCTAAAGGTGTCAATGTCGAGAATATATTGGGTCTATAAGTGTGAAGATCAAAACTCATATTACATAAAACCAATTAATTTATGTTAAAGTTCAATATTTCATATCACCCCCACAAACCCAACACAATATCTCCCCCATGCTTGGCTTGTGTTAAAGTACAATTTTTTATACTTATATACCACTCATTTTATTATATTTATTATATGTGAAACTTTAGTCCCCAATACAATCACCCCCACAAACCCAACAAAATATCTCTCTTATGCTTTGTGGATATATGATTTGCTTAAGGACATCACAATCACCCCCTTATGGTGATGTAGGATTTGCCTAAAAATGTTAAAATCACCCCCTTGCGTGACTCAAGGTCCTCACTGATGGTTTTATTTTTGGGTTTTATAACCCAAAACGCTTTTTAATAATTTAAGAAGTTTACAAACTATTTAACTAATTTAAACTTAGTATTCTCAAATGATGTGGAATATACATATAAACTCAATATTTCTCTCGTAGTTTGTTAATGAGAGATTTTTCTAAAGGTGTTTTACTCAGTATAGTAATTATGGATTCGATTATAATGCTTTGAAGTTTATTTATTCAATCAATTCATGTCAGGTTTCCAAACACCAAAAACAAAAAAAAAAGAAAGAGAAGTGATGTGTTGACTGAGTTATGGCTTGTGAAATGGGGAAACACCACAATCTCATAGTTGTGAAAATAAAGTCAAGTCTTCTTGGAATCTTGGATTGTCTGTGGAAAAAATGCACTGACAGACAATATTGACAAAAATGAATGTGGTTATTATTACTGTCTATTTTCCGTTACCATTGGAAGTCAAGTCTTCTTGGAATCTTGGAATGTCTGTGGAAAAAATGCAGTGACAGACAATACTGACTAAAATGGATGTGCTTATTATCACTGTCGATTTTCCCTGAACATTGGAGCTCGAACTGCAGGCTCAAACTTTATCAGTCATATTTTTTACATATAAATGAACATAAATATGATATTTGAATTGATAATTTTAAAATGATAATAAAATAAAAATAATATTTTATATATTTATTTTTTATACATAATTTAAGTATATAAATTATGAAAAAATTAAATTAATTGCCCATTTTGCCTCTTATTAAGCAAAAATACCCACTTTTCTTATTCCTAAGCAAAAATGCCCACTTTTCAAACTTTCAAGCAAAAATGCTCTAAATATTTTTTAAAATACCAAAACTATCCTTCACCATATCTATATAAACCCTCTCACTCTCACTCTCATTATATACATTTCTCATATTATTCAAATGGGAAATTAAATTAAATGACCATTTTACCCTTTTATTGAGCAAAAATGCCCATTTTTCTAATGCCTTAATTTTTTTAAAATACCAAAATTACCCTTCACTACATTTATATAAACCCTCTTACTCTTATTACATACACTTCTTATATCAGTCAAACACTCACTTTTACTCTCATTTTTACTCAATATCAATTACTACGGGTTTATTCAGAAGGAAATAGTTCGTAATTCTGAATTTGAATCGAAAAAGTCAATTCATAAAAAAAAGTATTTATACGAATTTTAATTCAAAACTTAATTTTATTTGTTAAATCTAGTTTGTATGCCATGTAAAAGGGGTATTTGATTATTAGATAATAATTTAGGGGTTAAAAAAATGTTAGAAAAATATAGGGGTATTTTCGTATTACACAATATATAAAGGATTTACAAAATATGTTAAGAATAGATAGACATATTTTGATACAAGACAACATACAAGGGTGTTAAATGAAGTGTTAGATAATTATGGAGGGCTAAATGAAATGTTATAAAAGTATCAAGGGCATTTTGATAGTAAACATTGTAAGAACGTTTTAAATGAAATATTAGAAATAGATAAATGCATTTTGATACAAGACAACATACAAGGGTGTTAAATGAAATATTAGATAATTATAAGGGTAAAACAAATGTTAAAAAAATATGGAGGTATTTTGATATTACATAATATATGAAATATTTAAATAACATATTAAGAATAGATAGATGTATTTTGATACAAGACAACATATAAAGATGTTAAATGAAATGTTAGATATTTATAGGGGGAAATGAAATGTTAGAAAAATATAGCGATATTTTGATATTAACATTGTAAGACAGTTTTAAATGATATGTTAAGAATAAATAAATGTATTTTCATACAAGACAACATACAAGGGTGTAAAATGAAAGGTTAGATAATTATGGGGGTAAATAAAATGTTTAAAAGATATGAGGGTATTTTGATATTAAACATTGTAAAAACATTTTAAATGAACTATTAAGAATAGATAGATGCATTTTGATACAAAACAACATACAAATGTGTAAAATAAAATGTTAGATAATTATAGGGGGTTAAAAAAATATTAAAAAAATATAGGAGGTATTTTGATAGTAATCATTATAAGACTGTTTTAAATGGTTATTGTGGACTTTTTCTTATAAATGATAAATTTTTTCCAAAAATTTATCATTGTAGGATTAATAATTAAAATGGCTGGTTATACGTCGGTTCATTTCTAAAAAGAATGGATTCAAGGTGATGACAACACAATGAAATATGTTGGAGGATCTAAACAATTGATTAAAATTCTCTCTTGAACAACATTTGAGGGATTTATTCAGCTTTTGAAGGAGTCTTGCGGTCTTGATCCAATGAAAAACTACCTTCAACTATCTATGAAGCCAAGAAAAATTGAGTTTGATCGTCTTGTACAGATTCAAAATGGTGAAGATGTCCAGGGTCTTATTGATATATCTCAATACTTACAGGAATGTATTATTGTTTTTGTCACATGTACCCCGATTGGAAGACAAAAATAAGAAAAATAAAAAGAAATTAGTGAAGTGAAAAAAGAATATGATTTGGAAAACTTGATTGATTTCAATAATCACGCATTGTATATTGCAAACTCATGGGCTTATGAAGAGAAAGATAGGGTTCCCGACTAGGATGACTTTGATGGGAATGACATGACTGATATTCCTTTTGAAGAGGTAGAGCCCAAGTATAAGCTACCTGTTACTAAGGATATGAACAGTTTACAGCTTGAAGATCCTATTTTAGGTGATGGAAATTATTCTGGGCCATTTTTTGACAATGTCCCTATTGATTTGTTTAGGTGGTTTCTTGATTTTCCTCTACAGCCATTAACATCATCAGGTGGTATAAGATCGATCTGAGAGGAGAATGTTGTAAAACTTAGTGATATTTTTCATAATAAAGAACAATTGAAAGATGTTATGAAGTAATTTACCTTACAGAAAGAATTTCAATACAGGGTAAAGAAGTCTGACACAGGACGATAGAATATTAAGTGTGACGCTGAAAGCTGTCACTGGTATATTTCTACAATCAAATCCAAAGTTGGTAAAGTCTTTCAAATCAATAAAATGAATCCAACCCATGCATGTTTAGTCAATCAAATAATGCCACATCACCGAGAAGTTGGGGCCCGAGCTTTAGGTCAATTAATGAGGTCAAAGTTTATGTTGATTGATTGAATTTATCGACCTAAATAAATAATTGTTGACATCACCGACTGATATAAAATTGACATTTCATATTCACAGGCTTGGCGGATAAGAAATTGGGCTTTAAATTCACTAAGGGGCTCACTGAAAGAATTATTTATACTCTTACCAGATTATTGTTATAATTTACAACGTACTAATCCGAGAACCATTATCGTTATTGAAACGGATGATGACCATCGATTTAAGTATTTTTTTCATGGCATTAGGATATTTTGTTCGTGCATTTAGAAAATATCTTCGACCTATTATTTACATTGATGTTGCTTTCCTTAAAGGTCGATATCTAGGTCATTTATTCCTTACGGTGGGCCTTGATGGTAATAACCAGATATACCCCATTGTTTTCGATGTCAATGAAAAAGAAGATCACGACACGTGTTGTTAATTTCTTAGGAAGATTAAATAATGCATCCATGACATCCCTAAGTTGGCAATAATCTCGGATCGACATCATGCTATATACTCTACAATGGCTGAAGTCTTTCTAGGTGTCTACCATGGATGTTATTGTCATCACCTTCTGTATAACATGCGAGCAAAGAACAAACGAGACTCGAAGGTAACATGTTTAAATATGTATAAAATTTTTATTCTATTTAACATTTTATAAATCTTGATAATAAAGTTCTCATATTATTTATTACCTTGCAAGTTATCGGTGCATATTGAAAAGCCACAAAATCATATACAGAAGCAGATTTTGAGGCTATGAAGTGATCTCTTGATGCAATGAATCCTTAAGCTAAGGCTTATTTATGTGAGGTCGAATTTGAGCAATAGAGCAAAACACACTTTTTGGGCGTCGATACAATATAATAGCAAGTAATATTGCAGAGTCATTTAATGCCTTTGTCAGACATGCACATGGTCTACCTATCATGATGCTCGTCGAGTTCATTCGTGACATGTTACAACAATGGTTTTACAAGAGGAGAAACCATGCAAGTATGTACCCAATTGTTAATAACTTTGTATTTTAGCATGTGTTTCTTCCCTTATGTTTATTGTTAACATATGTGTTGTTACTTTTTTTTAAATTACAGATGAATGCCCTAACTTTGTTACCCTCTGGATGAAGAAGAAGATCAGCCGTCGTGTGTCAAAGTTTATGCACTTGGAAGTTCGGCCAATTACACCTCTTTGGTTTTAGGTTGTTGGTCTTATTGGATACATAGACATTATGGACTTAAATGAAATGTCTTATGCATGCAAAAAGTTTTAGCTTTCACGTATTTTGTACAAGCATGTCGTTGTTATTGCAAGACATATGAGGCTCACAAATGTCAATACATGGGTTCATCCATTCTTCCGTATCGAGTTCTACCATGTAGTATGTAAGGAACCTGCCAATCCTCTTGGAAACCAGTTAGAATGGTTATATGTACCAAAAGAAAGAGTTATCCTGCCTCTCATTCACGATAGTCATCAACCGGGTCGCTCTTCCAATAGAAATCGATGTCCTTCACAAGGGGAAAATGTTACACCCAAGATTTGTAGTCGTTGTAAGCAATCAAGGCATGTCCGAACTCAATGAAAAACCTAGCACTAATCCCAAGCTCGGTCCTACAAGGTTCATCTAGAAAAGGTAAATGATCAAGATCTTGACAAGCTTCTGTTTAGTTTTATTAATTACATAATTCACGACTATTGTTCGAATGATATGTAATTGATGTATTTTGATTATTATTTCTGATGAGTAATTGAATTCATATGTGATGTAATAAATTTACTGTGAATAATTTCTTCATTTCATAATTGTTAGCATGAACATTATTCTTGCAATTGTTAGAATTAACTATTAATGATTTGATTAATGTATGCTTTACTTACATATGAAGCTGAACTTATAAAAATCAATAAATTATGTCATTGAACTTGAACTATATTTGAAAGATGACTTGTAGCATCATACATTAACTTATAAATTTCAAGCAATTTATTGATTCAACATTATTTCTAAACTAATAATATGATTAAGTCCATACAATTATTTTTTAAAACAATCACTCCAAAATGATATCTTGATTTATCACTTCGCTTGAAAATTCAAATGGTGTACTGCTCTATTAATAATTTTCATATGTTAATTTTAAATAAACAATAATGATATTAATGTTAAAACTATTTTAGTATATCACTAATATCATCATTTAAAGTTAGTAACATTACTTTAATCTCATAAAAAAATTTTTGTGAGAAAATTATTTAAAAAATGAAATCAAATGCATATCCATATATAATGATAGATAATGTATACCATACACATGAACATATACAATAAATATATACATAACAACTTTCGTATCAATAAAATAAACAATGATCGACCTAAATATACATTCGTGATTTGCTCGATACAGTGGAAATGCAATTGCGAGGCTAAATGCTAATGTATAAAGGTGGACAACTCTCGGGGAAAATCCACGCTTTGTGACAATGCCAAACACTCTATAAAGCATAACATAAAAATATCATAGTTACCAGGCCCTTGCCCTATTGGGGGACACCCTTCACTCAATGTAACATTAGGGGATCTTATCATGGTGTACGCCTAAAAGTCGTCCAAAAATTCATCACCTTTAATAATGTCGATATGAATGTCGTGTACGATCTACTCGATACAGTGAAAATACAATTACGAGGCTAAATACTGACGTATAGAGGTAGACGACTCTCGGGGAAAATTCACACTCCGTGACAATGTCAAACACTCTATAAAGCATAACATAAAAATGTCACAGTCATCAGGCCCTTGCCTTACTAGAGGATACCTTTCACTCAATGTAACATTAGGGGATCTTATCATGGTGTATGCCTAAAAGTTGTCCAAAAATTCATTGCCTTTAATAATGTTGGTATGACTGTTGTGTATGATCATATTCGTTATTCGAAACACTCTATACTCCTTGAGTATGATACCTTGGAGTCGTATATCATAATCGATCAATCATGAAAATCTATAGCTCTAACTACCCAATATGTGAAGTCGAAGTTTATAAGGATGAAAACCTATAACTAGTGAAAAATTAGAATGGATACACGTGTAGATTATAAATTAATTCAACGTAAATTATAACAGAAATACTATTATACTATACCATATCAACCATCCCCCATGGTTTGTAAAACAAACTCGAGGTATAATCTACCTTAACCATCTTCGTCAAGAGCTCAGGAAACTGATACTCCCCTATCAGTGTGGTATATCAGCTGGTGAATGTCATCTTGATATGTCCTACGAAGAAGGTGTGGGCAGTCATCCAATATTGTGAAATGATTGCATGGTGATCATCCTAGTGTCGACATAATATAGCCAAGAAAGAATCGATATGTTGAAATGGTATAAAAAACTTTAATTGTGCTAGTTAATGACGAATATATAAACCTTTTAACCAAATTATATAGTGCACATAACTTACATCGTTGGTTAGCCGCTCGCGTAGCTTTACCATAATCCATTAGAAACTGTCTTTCAATTTTGCTCTGTGAAGTAAACTTTATGGTCATCAGATACTACAACTCTAGTGTACCATGCAAGAAAAATTGTCGTTTTGTCATTGCTTTGATTAGATTTGTATACGGGGTGCGAACAAGTGAACCCTTCTAAATGATCTAACCGTGTGCAATATGAACCAATTGCAAGTATATACAATTGTTAAATCATTATTTCGTCTTAAGTAACAATTACGAATTAATTGTTTAATGTTACCTTATCCATGTATGTTGGAGAAGGTTTAACTGGAAAATCCTCTATCGTAGTCAAGTCAACCGTGTGTACCCCCTTGACGGATTGCAAAATGATAATTTTGAAATTATTAGTGATCAGTATATATGAATATTTATATACTAATTATAATGGATATACCTTAACTTGGTTTGCATCAGAAAATCTTTCTGTAAGTCCTTCCACTGTGAACTAATATCCATTGCCCTTTTGCTGGAGCTAGGGATATCAACAAGTAACCAAAATTGCTCATCCTGAAAAAGAGACAAAACATTTTTAAATAAACATAATAATTAGAAAGACAAATTGATCAATAACATTTTGTCAAAAAATACACTACCTCTATGGTCGAAGAAGGTGTACAAGGATAACTCTTGATAGATAATGCCTTTGTGCCAATACCTTATACGAGTGAAAAGAACAAAATGATAAATAAAATTTCATATAAAATAAAATAACAACAATAATTTCCATACCTCATATGGGGGATCTGAAGCAACTGAAGGTCTGACCGAAACACCTTTATGAGCAAGACCCTACACAAATATATAAAAGGAATTAATCAATGAAAATTAATTAAAAAATAAAGTGACAACAATAAATGACATACCTAAGATCGAAGAGGTGATGTAATAGAAGGGCTAACTGATACCCCTTCATAGCGACTACCCTAGGATAATAGTAATAATAACTTTATCAGTGACATTTCATATAAAACATAATAAAAATATAATAAAATTTAACATTAAATATCCTTAAGAAATTAAATACAGACCTCATGTGGGTGACGGGAAAGAATTGATCTGTCAATAGGGGAGGTCATCCCGACACCATCGTACATACCCTATACGAAGTTAAAATAGATGTTAAAGCAACAATGAAATACCATTTTTATAAGGAATAAATGAGATATGGCTTTATAATCTGGTCGACTGTAGGTTGACATGTACGCATGATGATTTCCTCCAAATGAGTCAAACGATCCTCTAATCGAGTCATTTGTGAAGACACCTCTTTGTAAAAACAAGAAATCTCACATAAAATCATATTACCCTAGTACGCCAATACAACATCTACTATGGATAAAATGGGTGATGCAAACGGGGGATACTCTTGTGTGACAGGATGGGTAGTATGGTCCTCAACCTTAGGAAGGCCTACAGTCTCGACCACTACAGTCTGAACTATTGGGGGACATAAAGGCTCATCAAGTGTCCTAAGAGTACTGACAGGTATATCTGAAAGTGACACGACTAAAGTAACCCCATCTCCTATTAAAGGAGGCATCGAAGATGATGAGAAGGAATGCAAATCTAGCATATTGGTGTACTCACAAATGTTCACATATCATGGTCTACCTCTTCAATCAATGACGAACAAAGTGGGATGTGACATCATCCTAGTCATTAAGATATATAATTCAACATAATTGCAATATTCAATGAATTAATTAACTTAATGATTAACTATTACATACTTGATCACTAATGAAAATAATGCCCATATGACTCCAAGTAGCAACATTCTGTATACGCCACCTAAAAATCCATGAAGATGCATGGATATCAATCATATCAACCCAATCATACATGGTGTCCAACGTTTTATATATCCAATATTGTAATATAACTATAGATTAAAATAAATCAATTCGTATTTTTGCCAATTAATATATATAATCAATAAATATAAACTTACCTAAAATGCAAAAAAGAAATCTGTAGAGGTCATACTTACGTATTTCAGGTATCCGTCCGGAGTTGACTCTGTCATTTGCCTGTGACATCTACTTATATGTCATTTACTACACTGTAACACCCTAAGGATAGGAATTAAACCCATCCAGATGATCAACCAATTGTAAATATTTGAAAGATACTTTCTTTCGTTAATCATTCCTTAACAACACTATATGTAGGAAATACAGTAAGGTTATCTTAACGGAGTCAATATCGTTATCCCTCTATGGCCTAACCAATAAAACACGTTTGATATCATGATACTGCACCTTTGGATAGCCCAAAAAGTAGGTATCTTTGATCCTATGTCCGGATGAGCAGGGAATATACGATGAAAGTGCAGTGAGTCGGCTAAATGATAGCCTTATCATCAAGAAAAACTCGAACGAGTTGAACCTTACATCAACCCCTTTAACCCTAAACCATAACTCATCTCTGACGGAGGACCAATATAGCTGTCATAGTAAAAATACATGTACCAACACTTAGGAAAATTTGATATTGGGTAGACGAAGGAAATGCTCGAAACATGTCCTTTCAAACAATCAAAGCTGATCCAAGGTTAATGTTGACCTAATCTTGGACATGGCAGTGTGTTGTATACGACATATAACCTCAGCCCAGAAGTGTCTTGACTTGTCAGGGATTCATAGTTCGCCTTCAACACATTTCTTTTTATGAGAAGTATCCTACAAAAAATTTTGAAAGTTCGTAAGAATTTTATCAAAAACAGATATATAAACAAATGCTGAAATGACAAATAAAAAAACATAGAAAGGTAACATAGAAAAATAAAAAATGGAAAAAAATCAAAACAAAAATGAAATTTGAAATCAACACATTGAAATACCCTGGAATGTCAACAATAAAAAAATGATTCAAAAATCATTTAAAAATCTAAAGATACGAGTTGATATATCTTAAAATGACGAAATTAAAAAAAACAAAATTGAAATTTGAATTTTGTACATTGAAATACCCTGGAATGTTAATAATCAAAAAATTGCTCAGAAATATGAAAAATACCAGTCGATATACCTAAAATGGTGAAACTAAAAACAACAAAACTAAAAATCGAATTCTATACATTAAAATATGAGTTGATATATCTTAAAATGATGAAAAAAAAAAGAACTAAAATTCGAATCCTATATGTTGAAACACCCTAGAATGTCAACAATAAAAAAGTCACTTGAAAATATGAAAAATACGAGTTGATATATCTTAAAATGATAAAATTCAAAAAAAGGGAATTGAAATTGGAATTTTATTTGTTGGAATACCTTGGAATGTTAACAATCCAGAAATCACTCAAAAATCTAAAAAATACAAGCTGATACATTTTAGAAATGACAAAAATCTGAAAAACAGAACTGAAATATGAATTCTATATGTTGAAATACTTTAGAATGTCAACAATTGAAAAATCACTTGGAAATCTAAATTATACGAGTTGATACTTTTCAAAAATGACAAAAATATGAAAAATGAAACTGAAATTCAAATTCTATAAATTGAAATACCCTACAATATCAACAATCAAAAAATCGTTCAGAAATCTGAAATGCATGAGTCGATACTTTTTAGAAATGAAAAAAATTTGAAAAATAGAACTGAAATTCGAATTTTATACGTTGAAATAACCTAGAATGTCAATAGTCAAGAAATCACCTCGAAATCTAAAATGTATGAGTTGACATTTTTCAAAAATGACAAAAATCTGAAAAAGGAAGCTGAAATTTGAATTTCATACATTAAAATACCCTAGAATGTCAACAATAAAAAAATCATTCAAAAATCTGAAATGCATGAGTCGATACTTTTCAGAAATGACAAAAATTTGAAAAATGGAACTTAAATTCGAATTATATACGTAGAAATACTCTAGAATGTCAACAATTAAAAAATTATTCAAAAATCTGAAAAATAGGTGTTGATATATCCTAAAACAGTAAAAATAAAAAAACGGAATAAAAATTCGAATTCTGTACAGTGAAATACCCTAGAATATCAATAATCTAAAAATCACTCAGAAATCTAAAAAATTGGATCTGAATTTCAAAAACTACATCATAATTACGTCATAATATATGCTTAAAAAAGCAAAAAAAATGAAGAAATCGACGTTAAATTTGAAAACTACATATCGAAAAACCCCAAAACAGGAGAAATGGATATGAAATTTGGAAACTATACGTCGAAAAACCCTAGGTGTGAAAGATATTAATTTACCCCTTACAAAATTTATACTATCACATAGGTCAAATTTTTTTTCTTTGCCCCCTTTGTCAATTTTCTAATCTTTTACAGGCCCTACAATTTTAAAAAAGTAAATTTCTCCTCTAACCCATGATTTTCTATAAAATATCACACAAACCCCCGTGGATTTCCTCTTGTTTCCTTGGTCCCTAATACTTTGAAAAAGCTAAATTTCCCCCTATCCCATGGGCGATCGTTCTTGCCCTTGGGAAATTTCATTTGGTTCATGGGATCCACTGTTCCCAGAAACCCATCGTCGAAGTTCTAACCCAAATTTTCAATCAAAAATTGTCATTTCAACCACCAATTTCAACACAAATCCAATCTATACATCCTATAACACAAAACCCCTTAAGAATTTCAACCAAAACAACCAAGAATAAAAACATTTTATGCATTATTCAAAATGAAAACCCTAAAAATTCAAACCTCAAAATCTCCCTCAAATCTCAATAATCTTAACAATAAATTGATTCAAACAAGAGTAAGGATGGTGTACTAACCTTCTTTGCCATTTTCAATTGTCAAAAAACACGAAAATCGCTTCGCCCGTGGGAGACCTGAAATTCTTTGAATTTACACAGTAAATTCGTCGAAAAATAACGGGAAAAATATGTAAAATTCTTGATTTATATATAGAGACAGTTTGGTCATTTCACAAAAAAAGTGCATTTTTACTTAATACTAATTGTTTTAGGTAATTTTGCTTAGACCCTCTTAATTTCAGGCATTTAATATAATTTTCCTATTCAAACACTCACTCTCACTCTCATTTTTACTCAATATTAATTACTACGAGTTCATTAAAAGGAAAAATTCGTATTTCTGAATTCAAATCGAAAAAAATTAATTCATGATAAAAAGGTATTTATATGAATCTTAACTCAAAACTTAATTTTATTTGTTAAATCTAGTTCATATGTTATGTAAAGGGGGCATTTGGATATTTGATAATAATTTAGAGATTAAAAAAATGGCAGAAAATATGGGGGCATTTTGATATTACACAATGTATGAAGGATTTAAATAAAATGTTAGGAATAGATAGATGTATTTCGAAACAAGACAACATATGAGGGTGTTAAATGAAACGTTATATTATTATAGGGGGTTAAATGAAATGTTAAAAAAATATGAGGGTATTTTGATATTAAACATTGTAAGAAGGTTTTAAATTAAATGTTAGGAATAGATAGATGCATTTTGATACAAGACAACATATAAGAATGTTAAATGAAATGTTAGATAATTATAAGAGGTTAAAAAAATGTTATAAAACTATGGGGGTATTTTGATGTTAAACATTGTAAGGCAGTTTTAAATAATATTTTAAGAGTAGATAGATACATTTTCATATAAAACAACATATAACGGTGTTATATGAAATGTTAGATCATTATAGGGGGTTAATAAACTTTGGGAAAATATGTGGGGCTTTTTTATATTAAACATTTTAAGATGGTTTTAAATGACATATTAGGAGTAGATAAATGTATTTCGAGACAAGACAACATATGAGGGTGCTAAATGAAATGCTAGATAATTATAAGGGGTTAAAAATATTAGAAAAATATAGAGACATTTTGATAGTAAACATTGTAAAATGGTTTTAAATGACATGTTAGGAGTAGATAAATGTATTTTGAGGCAAGACAACATATGAGGGTGTTAAATAAAATGTTTAATAATTATAGAGGGTTAAGTGAAATATTAAAAATATGGGGTATTTTGATATTAAACATTGTAAGAAGATTTTAAATGAAATGTTAAGAATAGATAAATTCATTTTGGTAAAAGACAGCATATAAGGGTGTTAAATAAAATATTAAATAATTATAGAAGGTTAAATGAACTGTTGGAAAAATATAAGAGTATTTTGATATTAAATATTGTAAGATGGTTTTAAATGATATGTTAAAAGTAAATAAATATATTTTCATTCAAGACTCGATTAATTTGCCAAAATGATATAACTAACAGATTTTGTTTTCAAGGTTTAGAAGGGAAAATAATATAAATAACAGATTCAGTTAATTATAACTATCTATAAGTAGATAAATGAGATTTTTAAAGTTAATAGAAAAAAACTTGAAAAAACAACCTATTTTAGGTGGGAAATAGTCCTTTGGCCTTTTGAAAACGGTTGTGTTTGGTCATTGTTTATGGGAAAGAAGATGAGTCTACAAATTAATAGTCAACCAAGTTTTCAGCATCAAATTAATTTGCCAAGATGACACAATCAGGTGTCTAAAACCCTGTGGATTTCAGTTTTAGTGTTTTATAATCTTGTATATGTGGATTGGCGATTTGTTATGAAAAATTACATGATGAAAATTACATGGTCAATTCACATTTTGCTGACAAATCTGACAATGATCCTGTTTCAATTACTCCATCAAAAGACATTGCTAAATTATTTTAAATAAATGGACAGAAAAGTGTGGCAACAGGACGAAGGTACGGAGAACTTCAAAGATCCAACAAGAACAAAGCGAGTACAATCTATTTTCATTATTTAAAGCTGGCGAAAAGAATTGTCCTCACCTTAGATACAGTGGAAACTCAAAATTTTATCTTTAAATTTTTAAAAACTCAAATATCTATCTATGAATAATTTTTTATTAAAAATTTTAATTAAAATTAAGAGTAAAATTATTATTTAATAAAAAAATTTAAAAAGACTAAACTTTTATAATATTTTCCCCCCTCAATTATAAAATCTGACAATTTTTCTTCCAAATTTTCTTTTAAAGTTTGAAATTTCACAATCTTTCTTTTTTTTTTCTCCTAAGGCGAATCACTCTTCTCAACCTTTGGCCGACCTTCCCTCTTTCTTCTCTCTCACCAATTAGTTCTTCTTGCTTTCGTTTTGCCTTCATTAGAGACGAAAACCGTCGTCTCTGTCTCAAACAAAAACTAAGGCATTTGTCTTCTTCTCAAACAAAGATGAGTGGTTTTTATCACAGACGAAGACTTTTGGTCTTTGTCTCAAATGAAGACTTTCGTATTCGTTTGAGATTGAGATGATGGTCTCCATCTCCAACGAAGGATGGAAGGAGGCAACCAACCAAGGGAGCAGAAGAAGGGAAGGTTGGTTGACAACTAGGAAGAAATCGTTGTCTGAGAAGAAAAAACCTATGGGAAAATAGCCACTTTTCAAACTTTGAAGAAAATTTTGGGGACGAAATGGTGAGTTTTCAAATTAAGGGGGGAATTGTGATAAATGGTTAGTTTTTTAATTTTTATTACATGATAGTTTTACCCCTAACTATAATTGAGATTTGAACAGAAAATTGCTCATCGGTGGATATTTGGGTTTGAAAATAGGAGTATAAAATTTTGAGATTTCACTATACCTTGGGTGGGGACATGTCTTTTGGCCTTTAAAGATTTTACTGCTTGCGTCTTGAACTGGTGTATTTTCTCAAGCTCATTATTCTTGAAATAGTCCTTTTAGTCTGTCATTTAATTGTAGACACTATAGGGGAGTTGCAAGTTTTTTTGTACAAATTTGAGTTTGTCGTTATGATGGATAAAGGTTGGTTATCGTATGATGATTATTGATGGTATTGTAACATCTTTGGTCCAATAACCTAGTTCACTCTTAAAATATTATCTATTTTGGATACACAGTCTAAAATGATTAATCGATGTGGGATACACAGACAGAATACAAACAAACCTAACATCTTTCTTGTGCTTTGTCAATATGGGATTTGTCTAAGGGTATCACACACACCCCCCTTACAGGACTCAGTGTCCTTGTTGAGGTTTGTTCCACTATTATTCAAGAAGACACACAAAGTCGCTTTAATACAATTGTAACATCTTTGTCCACTATCAAGATATTGTCCATTCTGGACATACAGTCTAACATGATTAACTAATGTGAGATACATAGACATAGTACAGATAGATTTAACATCTCCCATGTGTTTTGCCTATATAAGATTTACTTAAGAATATCACAAGTATGTTTAAAGTTAAATAATAGTGGTGGTATTATTTGCCTTCGTTATGTCATAAAGTTAAAGAATATCACATGATTAACTAATTTGATATTATTGAACTTGTTTGTGTTCAATGTTGGATACCCCATTAATTTTTTTGGTATTATTTGCCTTCGTTATGTCCTATAATAAATAGCTCACTAGATTGTTTGTGTTTGTGTTTGTGACTTGTGATGGACATTTGTTTAGAATTTGAGAATTTAAATGTAGAATCTGATGTCGAGTTTATTTTAAACTTGCTATATTTTTTTCTTTTTAGTAGACTAATTGTAGGATTGAATGTGCCTGATTTATGATGTTCTACCTACTAAAGTTTGATGGACATTGCAGGGTGTTAACTGAAAACAAAATTCTTATTCTTCTTTATGTTATCAAAGTTGTTGTCCATAAATTTGCCAAAGAAGAGATTGTAAATACTTCGCACGGGCAAATTATAAACATTGTGTGCACACTTTGTTCATTTGTGATCACATTCTCTAATGACTCATCTTACTTTACAATAAGCGATTTCATTTGTCTTTTTGCGAATTTGCTAAAACTCTCCAAAGGATTGTTTTGATTTAGACGCATGTCTCTTTCTTGTTCGTGCTTGATTCGCTCAACTTAGATATTTTGATTTTTGTTGATATTTAATTGAGTTGGGTTCTATTTTATTTTCTTTATATTCTTAAATATTTCATCTCATTAAATCTTGAAGATTAGCTTATCTTAACAAATCATGGGATTCATTTTCTTTTTGGTTCTTAAAAGAATTTTGAGACCGAAGATTGGAGGTAAGAATCTTTGAAACCAAATTGTGTAAGATTCTTGTTTCTAAGACTCTTTAGAAACCAAAAAGTTCAAGGGGGATTGAAAATTGTAATTTGTAACTATTTTCTGAGTGATTATGAGAAATTAATTGTGCAAATTGTGTGAATTTTTTTTTTATGTTAAATTTATGCTTTTAACAGACGTTGGTTTGATTTCATTGTGGATTTTATTTTACAGTACAACGTCTCATGGATCATGTGAAAAATTTTAGTCCCACATTTCAACTTTGTTTTCTTTATTTCATTTGGTTGTTGTTGTGTTTCAATGTTAACATTTCAATAATTTTAATTTCAACTTCCACTACAGAGCTTTCTGAAGATAAATCTACCAAATTAATAGAATGAAACCTTTCAACCTTGTATTTTCCAAGAAAATTTAGTTATTTTATATGAAAGCTCAAACACACTCAAGTACACAAAAATTACAAGCAATACTATAATGTACAAATAGGTTATGTAAACTGATCGTATAAACTGAATTGACAATTTGTGATTAGTTGACTTTGAAGTAAAAGAAAATATAAATACTCACATCATCTAATCATAAACTATTATATCAGTATTTAGCGATAAATTTGTACAATTTATTTTTATACATATTTTTATTCACAAATTAACTAAGCATATACAAGAGACTTCACCCCATGGAAGAAGTAGGACAAGGAGGGATAGAGACATCAGTAATCCCTTCTAACATCATCACTACACTCTTCATTGAAGGACGTAGAGCTGGTTCATCTTGGACACATCAGAGCTCCACCTTTATCAAGTTCTCGAAAATCTTCTTACCTACGTCATCACGAACAAGTTTATTCAACTCTTGGTTAATGAAGCACTTGTAAACCCAGTTAATAAGAATGATTTCGTCCGGGTTTGATACTTTAGCATCCATGTTTCTTCTGCAAGCAATAATTTCAAGGAGCACAACTCTGTAACTGTAAATGTCTACTTTGACTGATATTGGAGTATTCCTCGACCATTCCGGTGCCATGTAATCTCTTGTTCCTCTCATCAAGGTGAAAGTCCTTGTTTGGTCTGGCATTAACAATTTTGCTAGCCCGAAATCTGAGATTTTCGCTGTCCAGAAATCATCCAGTAGGATGTTCTGAGGCTTTATATCACAATGAATGATGGGTGCTTCACATTCATCATGAAGATAGAGAATTCCTTTAGCAACATCCAATGCGATTCTTACTCTCTCGTTCCAATCTGGGAATGTTTCAGAGTGAAAGAGGAGATCAGCTAGAGAGCCATTACTCATGTATTCATACACCAACAGCCTCTTCGAATCCACAGCACAGTAACCAAGCAACCGAACCAAATTCTTGTGATGAATTCTACCTATTACCTGCATTTCTGCGTGGAATTCTCTTTCACTACTCTCATTTATCATTTTCTCCAGCCTTTGTAAAAGGCTCCCTTATATACTGCCCCAAAAGAGCCCCTGCCCACCTCTTCTTTAAATCCATTGGTTGACTTCTTAAGCTCATTGTAAGAAAACGATCGCATAGTAAGCTCATCGGACAAGCCAAAGCTTCCAGTTTCCAATAGCGATTTGTATTTCGCAACTCGGTATTTGAAAACAAAAAATCCGGACATTCCAAGGAGAATACATGAACAAGCAACGAAGCTGAAAGTCATTACCAGAATTAGCACAATTGCCTTCTTGCTTGTCACTACTGGTGGCTCTGGTAAACTATTGCCACGTGCATCTCTTGTGATATTTTTCTTGCTCAATTTGAAGTAAGCTATGGCCGAGGAATCTCCACTTTGGTCTCTCCTAGCAGTTGTCAACGGAAGCTTTTGTTTCTTGCAAGTCTGTTCTTTCTACAACGCCGCATCACAATTGCAGTTCTCTAAACAGGATTTCCCGCAATCTTCTTTACAGTCCAGTTCTTCTTGGAGATATGGATAATCATCCCTTGTGATCATCTCCATTGAAGTCAGGCTGTATAATTTTGTAGAAGTTAAATTCATTTCTGCGCAGATTTCTTCAACATAATATCTCTCGCACCCGCTATTCATGTCACCAGGGTCAACAAAATCAGTACCAGGAAGACAAAGGCATCTGGCTTCGTCATCATACAGTGAACAATAGCTGTTCAAGCCACAAAAAGTCTTCACCAGACAGGCCTCTTCCAGCTTTTTCCATTTCAGGGATGTGTTGTACTCACCATTTTGAGAATACAAACGAAAAATTCCGTCATGGCCTAGAGTTGCCCTGTAAATGATTGAGCTGTTGTATAAAGAAGAATCAGGATACAAAACCTGGATAGGTTTAGATTTGTTATTGATCAAGACAAGTTCACCAGTATGATTTAGATATAAGCTGTGAACTGCAAATCCGTAAGAGTTGCCACTGGCCCTGTATGCCTCTGATTCGTCCATTGTTGTGCTTGTGGGATATGATATGAGACAAGATTCCCATCTCCTTGCAAGATCACACGAAATCTTCCAGTTGAACTATTTGCTTCAGATACACTGGAAACCAATTGATTGTTAGTATATAAACTCTGGCCTCCCAGTAATGTATTTGTGGGGAAGTCGAAGCTTGACCAGATCTTTTGAAAGCTATTATTGTAGAGCACGAAATTGCCGGCATCAAACATTAAAGCAAAAGAAGCAGGCTCTGAGGAGTTAGCGATGAGAATATCCTTGGTTTGAGGATCACTGGTTCTCAGAATGAGCTGACCATCCTTGGTTAAAGTCAGCGTAGAATTTGGTGAAACTGGGGGATCGTCTCGATGTGCAGTCCAAACCTAAGAAGCACGGAAACGCACAGCAGTGTGCGTTTCCACGAATCCGAAACATTTCGGTTTCCGAAACGGCCCGAAACTGGTACGAAACGTTTCGGGGCCGTTTCGGTAATTTTAAATAAAAGGGAAACGCGTTTCTTAACCTAAAGAGTTTCCTATACATACCAGGATTCTGAAAGTGCATCCTAAATGGATTCTAAAAAGATTTTCAAAATAAATAACAAAAATGGTTTTCTGTATATAATACTCTTCTGGGCGTCTTCTCTTCTTTGCTGTGAATCTCCTTGGCCATCAATCTGCTGACGTCTTCTTCTTCTGCTGGGGGTCTTTTTCTCTTCTTTGCTGTCCAGGCGTCTTCTTCTTCTCTGAAACACTGGCTGGAAGAAACAAATCTCTCTGAAAAAAGTAAGAGTTTTTTTGCCCTTCTATGATATAAATTAATTTATATAAATTTGAATTTAATGCATCTCTGGGCCAAGATTATAATTCTACTGCGTCTTCCAGATTTTGTTAGCTTTCCAAGATTTGTTAGTTTCCCAGCACTTTTATTTTATTATAAAACATATATTAAATTATTATATATACTAGCCTGCCTTTTGCTCAAAGTAAATTAGACTCCATTAGCCTTTGCCGTCAATGCATGCTTTCTTCCAGATGTGTCAACCTCAACCTTGGAATTCTAATTTATTATAAAATATATTTTAAAACATTAAATTATTTGCTCTATTCCCCCTAATATATATATATATATATATATATATATATATATATATATATATATATATATATATATATATATATATATCAATGCAATTTGATTAATTTTTGCAATATATATATATATATATATATATATATATATATATATCATGAATATAATTTGTAATTATAATTCATAATTTATTTTATTAATAATTATTGAATATTTGATTTTATATAATTTAATCGAATAATTTTATAGTTTGTAATTTAGTTATTTTTGTTTAATTTGAATATTATTTATAGATAAAAGTTTTCCTATAATTAAATTGATTTATTTATGTTTCCAATTTGTGCTTTTATTTCAGTTGTGTAGTAAGCTGCCAAGAAGAATAGTCGGTGATTTATGTGATTTGGTTGATTTTTTTGATAAATTCTAGCAAATTGTTGGTGATACTGAATTTGAGTTAATCATTCATGGATTCTGCTACTGGTAAGGAAAATTCAAATTCTAAAAGTAGTAGTAGTAGTGTGGGTTCTGCAAAAAAGAATAATGATGAAGACCAAAATCCATTGTGGAAATATGTCACAAAAATTGAGAAACTTGGAGAATCAGGGGGTACATGCAAATGGGTTTGTAATTTTTGTCAGAAAGAAAGGCAAGGGACTTATACTAGAGTTAAAGCTCACCTATTAAAAATTACGGGGAAAGGAATCGGTGCTTGTTCTAAAGTAAAATTTGAAGATTTAGTAGAAATGAGAAAATTAGATGATGAAGCTACCAATAAGGTTTATAATTCTCAACCTAAGGAAGTGTCATTGCCTAGTAGTACTACTAATGTAAATCAATCATTGTCTTTATCCTTACCGTTATCGAGTGGGTCAAATCTTTTTTTAAAGAAGAGAAAAGTTGATGATTCTCCTATTGTTAAATCTTTTGACATACAAACTAGAACTCAATTAGATGAGAAAATTGCTAGAATGTTTTACACTGGTGATCTCCCTTTTAATTTTGCTAGGAATCCAAACTATATTAGTGCCTTTTCATTTGCAGCTAATCATTCATTGGGTGGTTATGTGCCTCCTGGGTACAATAAATTAAGAACTACACTACTTCAGCAAGAGAAAACAAATGTGGAAAGGTTATTGGAACCTATTAAAAGCACTTGGATGGAAAAAGGGGTTAGTATTGTTAGTGATGGATGGAGTGACCCACAAATGAGACCTTTAATTAACTTCATGGTAGTTTGTGAATCAGGCCCAATGTTTATTAAAGCTGTTAATTGTGCAGGTGAAGTTAAAGATAAATATTTCATTGCTAATTTATTGAAGGAGATAATTGATGAGGTTGGTCATCAAAAAGTAGTTCAAGTAATAACTGATAATGCTAAAAATTGTAAAGGTGCTGGGGAAATCATTGAAGGTATGTTTCCACATATTTATGGGACTCCATGTGTTGTGCATACTTTGAATCTAGCTTTGAAAAATATATGTGCAGCTAAAAATGTGGAATCTAATCAAGAGACATATGATGAATGTCATTGGATAACTGATGTTTATGGTGATGTTCTGGTAATTAAAAACTTCATAATGAACCATTCAATGCGATTGGCTATGTTTAATCGATTTAGTCCTTTGAAATTACTTTCAGTTGCAGACACTCGTTTTGCTTCTGTTGTTGTTATGCTCAAAAGATTTAAATTAATTAAGGGTGCTCTAGAATCAATGATTGTAAGTGAACAATGGGGACAATATAGAGAAGATGATCAAGGCAAAGCAAGATTTGTTCGTGATAAGGTGTTGGATAAGAATTGGTGGGCGAAGGTCAATTACATTCTTGCTTTTACTGCACCGATTTATGATATGATTCGAATGTGTGATACAAATAAGTCATGACTTCATTTGATTTATGAGAATTGGGATTCTATGATTGAAAAAGTTAAATCAGTTATTTATGAACATGAAGGAAAGTTTTCTACCCAAGATTCTCCTTTCTATTCAGTGATCTATAGTATTCTTTATGATCGTTGGGCAAAAAGTAATACTCCACTCCATTGTCTAGCTCATTCATTGAATCCAAGGTAAATATTTAATTGAATTATATATTTCTTTCATACTTATTTGATATATTTATTTATTAAATTGGGTATTAATTTGTTAACTATTTGATATATTTATTATTTGTGAAGGTTTTATAGTGAACAATGGCTTGAAGGAGGTGAAGGTAGAGTGCCTCCTCATATGGATGGGGAAGTATCTATTGAGAGGAACAAATGTTTTAGAAGGATCTTTTCTAAAGATGAGCGTTTTAAAGCATTGGATGGGTATGCTAACTTCTCTCTCAAAAGTGGACCGTTTGAAGATCCTGATTCAATTGGTGCTAGATTTAATACAGAACCGATGAAGTGGTGGGCGTGTTTTGGTTCAAATGCTCCATTTCTTCAAAAGTTAGCATTCAGAGTACTTGGACAACCTAGTTCCTCCTCTTGTTATGAAAGAAATTGGAGTACTTATTCTTTCATTCATTCAATTAGAAGGAATAAATTAATTCCAAAACGTGCAGAAGATTTGGTTTTTGTTCATAACAATCTTCGTTTATTGTCAAGGGTTAACTCTAAGTATTATGATGGTAAGGAGAAGATGTGGGATGTAGGTGGAGATGACTTTGGGAGTATGGAAGATGTGGGAGTTCTTCAATTAGCCAACCTGTCATTAGATGAACCAGAATTGGAGTCTGTTTTTTTCGATGAAGATGCAAATGACACAATGGATAAGGAGAATGATCAAATAGAGAAAATACAATAAATATTTTACTTTTTTTTAAATTTTTTATTATATTTTATTTGATGACTTTGATATTGACCCTTGGAAATTATTATTTTGATGAAATAATATTGAGTTTGTAGGTTGATTTATTTACATTGTGATAAAATATATTGATTTATATACATGTTTATTTTCCATTTTAAAAGATGAATATATAAGTGTTGATTTAATTTATACATACATGTTTCAAGAACTTGAATTTGTAATTTATTTTTGGTACAAAATTATTTTGTTATATGTTATTTTAAATTGGTTGGAAAAAATCAATTGTTGTATTTTTTTAATTAAAATATAGGTTATTGTATTTTTTATAAAAATTTCATATTTATAAAAAAAACCCTATATTTTTTATATTTACACGTTTCCCCACATTTTCATTTTCTACTTTTTTAAGAAAATACGTTTTCACGTTTCCGTTTCCACGTTTCCACGTTTCCGTTTCCGTGCTACCTAGGTCCAAACTAGTGTGATATCTGGTTTAGTGGTTAACCAAGTTCCCACTGAGAAGCCATCGCCTATTTTGTAGAACCCAAATGTGAAACGGCCAGAAGTCGAGGGCCATGAAGTGTGTTTAGTGAGAGGGGAGAGTGAAGAGCCTCCGCTATGTTTTTTGATGGAATGTGAATAAAATTGGCTTCAACTTCAAGCATCATAATCAAGAATAAGAATGAAATAATATATGTTGCAGTGGCCATGGGAGAAATCAACTGATTAGTTAATAGCTCCATGCTCAATTTAACTTTGAGCTTGATCGTAGAAAAAACACAGGAAATTGAAATTTTTACCCTTATTTGAGCCCACGTATACATTTATACCACACTTTTTATATTTTAAACATTTTTATCACTTTATAAGATAGGATGTCTAAATTGTTTTTATCTTCAATATTGAGAAACCAAAACTAAGTTTATAGTATTACTTACTTTTAATGCACTATGGAGAGAGGAAATATATAGATATTTAGTATCAATATTTGTAACAAGATTTATATTTATGTGTTAGATAAGATCAAGTGAATTTAAAATTGTTGAGTTTAAATTTTTTAAATTAAATGTATAAAAATTGTAAACTCAATTGATCTTATCAGCCGAAATTTTCAAAAGTAGCACACAGAAAGATAATCCAAGAAACCACTCATGAAGAGCACGCATGGAAGAAGTACTTGGTGTTAATATGCAAAGAATACATTATTACATATATCTGAAGAATCAAAACAAAAAAATAATTGGATATTCACGAGAGTTTGCAAGGAATAATGTGCAGAAGCATGGAGGGAATAATTTTAAAAATTGCAAAATCTTGCAGGGAATAACTTGACTTGCAGAAAAGAGATAATGCAATAATTTGTGCAATAGTATTCATGTGAAGATATATTCATCTTTAGCATATATATATATATATATATATATATATATATATATATATATATATATATATATATATATATATATATTCATCTTTAGCACATCTATCTTAAACATACCATAAAAGGGAGATCTATACTTTGCACGAAAAAAATTCAATGAGCAATCGACTGACGAAACTTATTGGATTTGTAGAGACAGAATAATGGCAGGAGAACAAGTGAGGTTTCTTATAAAACAAAAGCATAAATGCATTGTGTTGTACCAAAATTAATTCAATTTGAATTCAGCCTAAATCATTTCAATTTTAACAATAAATCAAAATATTGTTAAATATTGCAATTTTAACAATATTGTTAATTAACCAATTGGTTCAATTTTAAAAATGAAAAAACGGTCAGAAAATTGATTTTGGGTGAGAAGGTTAGTTTGGGAGGAGGGGGGGTTGGCTGTGCAAATTTCCCTTTAAATTTGCTTTAAGGGGTTGGCGACGCCAGCCCTTTATTTTGGCTTAATGGGGTTAGCGCCGACCCCTTTATTTTCCTTATTCACTTTTTTATTTAATCATATATTTTTATTTTGGCTTTATTTAATTTTTATTTAAATAAATATATATATTTTGTTAGAAATATTTTTTCTTAAAATAAATATTATTTTGTTAAATAATAAATATTTCTTGTTAGTTATTTAACATCTACTTGGTATATGAACTGTGATATATAAATAAATATATATTTAAAAACATATTTATTTGGTTAGAGTAAATATTATTTTGTTAGAAAAAATAATATTTCGTTAAATAATAAATTTATTTAAGTATCCAACAAGTTAAGAAATACAGACAGTAGTTTTATTTGAATGTTATATTAGTTAATGTCAACCATGATATTTTAATAATGATAATTCAGTTTATTTGATTGATCTTTGATTGATAATGATTGTCTTTAATTAATCTTTCATTAATTACATTAATGGATTAATATATTTTTCAGGAATTTGCAATTAACTACCAAGAAGGGGCGTACAGATTCTATGATGCATATAGATTTCAAGTGCACATATCACTTCAGACGAAGATGGACATTGTGACTATACTGAGGAATAAAGTAACATTTACTCAGAGAGATATTTTTCAAACAACCTATTTTGTACACTTCTTAGATTTGGCAGAGCTATGGTTTAGTGTTGTTTTCATACAATCGATGTTACTTTGGATAATTAACCACGGGAACCCAGAAAAAGAAATGTTGTTTAGCATAAATGGTGTTAAGTTTCGATTTAGCCCTGTAGAGTTTGCGCTAATTAGTGGTCTAATTTTCTGGGAGGACATCGATGTGTCCAACTATGTTGATTGTACAGGGACGCCTTGACTGAGAGAGGAATACTTCCCTTGTATTCACAGGTTGTTACCCCATGAGGAGATCGAGCAAACAGTTGACAATCAAATATGGGAAGACAATGATAACGATGAAGTGAAGTTCGTAGTACTGTACTTTACGTTTACGGGATTATTAAGGGCAAACAACAGAACAAGAATACTTGATAATTTTTTGCATTTAGCAGACAATCTAGATGCATTTAGTCGGTACCTATAGAAGATGGTTACATGGAATAAAATAACTAAATCGATGCAGAAGAGTATTCATAACAAATATCAATATTGTGTTGAATACTACCCGCCTTACAGAAGTCCGCTCCCATATGTTAGTTAAAATATTTTGGGATATTCGATTGCTTTCCAGGTAATTATTGTATAATGAATAAAGTCAACATTCATCTTTACAATTATTAATACTAACCCGTTCATTAGAGATGTCAATGGGTCAGGCCGGGCCTGTTCTAGCTCGGCCTATTGGGTTAATGGGCTGGGCCAGGCCTAAGGCCCAAACAGTAACGAGCCTTTTGGCCAGGCCAACCTATTGAAATATAAAGGCCCGACCCATTTAATAATGGGCTTTAATTAGGTCGGGTCGGCCCAATTAATCAATCTTTTAAAAAAAAATTAATTGAAATTTTTAATTAGACACTAAACATAAGAGATATGCACATTTTATTAAAATAAATTTTACCATGTGAATATGGGCTTGTAATAGGCCATATAAACTTGAAAAGATGGCCCATGTAACACTTTATAAGAAATTAGAATCAGATTTTACGATTTTCTCCTCCCGCTTGAAGCCTTGAAGGATCCTCAAGAAGGGAAGCAGTTGTCGTTATTGAATTTATTTGATATTAGATCTATTTGTAATATTTTGTGATGATAAAATTAAAATAAAATGAGATTAAAAATATAATAAAATAATTGAGATTGAGAGTTTGAGAGATTGAAAGATTGAGAGTTTGAGAGATTGAAAGTTTGAGAATTTTATAATTGTAATTGAAAGTAAAAATGAAAAATTTAGTAGGTTTTTATAGGGAAAAAAATAAATTAATTAAAAATTTTTTTAAAAAAAATTAAGCAGATCTACTTCTCCTTTTGCTTCTCTTCTACCTTCTGTCGCAAGGCAGATTCTGCTTCTGCACCTTCTGCTGCCTTGCAGCAGAAGCGAGGAAAAAAAAAGTAAAAATTTTTATTTTTGTATAAACAGCATCGAGTCGGGTTGGGCTAGCCCATGGGTATAATATAAAGGCCCAAGGCCCGGCCCCATAGGCCTATGGGCTTGGCCCGACACTCTACAATACCAGGCCAGGTTTTATCGTGTATAAGTTTTTTTTCATGCTTCAGGTCGGGCCTCTATTCGACCCAGCCCAATTGATGTGTCTACCATTCATATTGTACATTCTACAGTATTGGATTTATGAGACGATTCATAATCTATCACCTTATGTCTGTCTGGAAGCACATGATCAAATATCTTGTAACTTGAAGTGGAAGACAAATGTATTATCGACTTAGGATGACATATCGAAACTTGGAACACTCCTCCAATAAGTTGTTCATTAGTTGATTTACATTTTATTATTCACTCTTTACTCCATTATTTCATTCATTTTCATAAATTTCCTTTATCATGTTTCAGGAAGGGATTACAATGGCATTGCGTCTGACTGAGACTAAACGTAACTCTAAGTGGTACCTCTGAGCTTTGGAGTTTATGGGAGAATAGGCTCTGTTGGCATCATCAGATGATGAGTCTACAGATTCTAACGATAATGATAATGCCCAGTCGATTCATCATATTCCCTTTCAAGCAGTCACTCAAGTCATCAGCTGCTAGGTCATAAGTCTCATTTGTCCTTATGGCATCCCTACTAGTATGAGATTTCCCTTCTCATGTGTCAGGGACATCTCATGCTAAACAAGCATCTCCTCTATAGGGGTCATTCCCTCGTACTACACATTCACGAGAGTTATATAGGTCCTCTACTAATATACGTGTATCATCTCCATAGAGGTCTATCTCTCATACTTCTTATCCTCGAGAGTACCAAAAGGATGAGCCTACAAGGCACTCAGTTCATGCTACAGTAGTGTCTTATATAACTGTCTTCAGTAGATTTTAATAGAACATGGAAGAGGCTTCTGTTTTTAAATGCAGCAACAGTTAGACCAACACGCTATCATGATGTGCAAAGAGTGGGAAAAATAAGCATCGATGTTTCATGGGGACCTACAAGAGCAGTGGCAAAAATAGGTATCAATGTTTCATGGGGATATGTAAGAGCAACGACAGTAGCAGCAATCGATGTTTCGTGGAGAGATGCAAGATATGGCAACAACAAATATCAACGTTTTGTAGGGAGATACATGAGTAATGACAACAACAAACATTGATGCTTCGAGGGAAAATGTAGGAACTCCAATCCTGATTAAATAATCAAATGATGAGACTTGAGGATTTCTATGTTCAAACATTTGGATCAGTAGAAGTTATTCTCAACTATACTTTTTTTTTTTTACAATTAGTTGTATTATGATATAATAATAACCATAATTTTTTTTTTTCAGTTAGATGACTCATCAAACGATGATGTTCAACAAGAAGAGCAAGCTCGAAATACAACTACTCAAAAGGCAATAATAACCAAAAAAATGTCAGCATTCGATCATATGCTATAGAAAGGAAAACAATTTGTCAGTCCATTCACAGATCCAACAAAGGCCAAAAAGAGTAAACAGCCCATACCTGACT
Source organism: Mangifera indica (assembly GCF_011075055.1). Classification (NCBI taxonomy): domain Eukaryota; kingdom Viridiplantae; phylum Streptophyta; class Magnoliopsida; order Sapindales; family Anacardiaceae; genus Mangifera; species Mangifera indica. Next base: position 104,630 of record NW_025401142.1, on the reverse strand, counting down.
TACGATTGGCTAGGGACTATAATGAGTTCTTACTGTGGTACTGTTATGCATCAGATACTGACAGCCGATATGTCTTCCTCGAGGGACTAATTGGAATGACCGTGTATGTGAGCAAACCCTAATGGGCCCAAATTATTAATCAGGGTCAATGGTTAGAAAACACAGTATGCATCATTCATTTGTATTCGTTCGTATTGGGTATCACTGTCAACTTACGATCTTACTTATTTGTATGTATAGCATATTGAAGCCTTTATGGGAATACTTCACACATCTTTTCCAGATATTAACTGGATGACTGTTTCAACCCATTTTGTAGCACTTCTCCTACAATGTTATGATGAGTTAAAACGATTGGGTGAAAATATAGAGTGGCCATCATTTTTCCTAGATCAAATTAATGGCGTCTCATGTCTACAATCCGTTGAATACTTTCGACCATGGAGCAGTGTTGATAAGTTCATTTACAACTATAAGTCGTTTGCGGTATACAGTTAATGGTAACTATATTTATTTCTCTTTATTGATTGGCAGGTATTCATTCCACTGAACATCGATAACTAACATTAAGTGTATGGCGTTTTGGATATCAATGATTAGAAACTGTATGTATACAACTCTGCCTAATATACCACTAGCTTAAAGAGGATGAAGAAGTTGATGATGCCATATAAGACACTGACACACCTAATGAAGGAAAGTAATTAGGTGATTGTCCTTGTCCAAGATGAAAACACTCTAACGAAGATGAAATAAGCTTCGTCAGTGGTTGACATGTGATCGACAGGGAAATTTAAACCAAGAGGGAGAGCCAACACGACTAAAGATGGTTGTCTTCAGTGACAGTTTGCAACCCTAGAAAAAAAATTTTGATTTTTCAAACTTTAGGTGAGGGAAATTGTGAGATTTTCAAACTGAGAGGGGCAAACATAATAAAACTTTAGTTTTTTAAAATTTTTATTAAATAACAATTTTACCCCTGATCATAACTAAAATTTTAAACGGATGGGTGGGATTTTATACTTCTTTTTTAGAACACAGCTAAACTTAGATGGGAAATAGACCTTTGGTATTAATTAAAAGATTACTAAGTATAAATAAATTATTACTATATTTAATAAAATTTAATAGGTAAAAATAATTATTATGTTTAGTTAAAGGTAACAAAATAATAACAGTGTATTATTTTACTTGAATGTTTTTGGATATAAAATATTTTTTATATTACTTGTTATATTAATTGAAAATGAGGTTATTTTTGTCTTAAAAATTAATAAATAATAATAAAATCAATATAATCTCCAAAATCTTTTAACACCTAAGGTGAAGGTAGCAATTAAATTACCACCTATATTATCTATCATATCACCATTGGTAATAAAAAATACCATAATATTTTATTACTGATAAATCAAACAAGTTAATACAAGTAATCAAAGATAGACTATCAATATAATTTTTGTTTACTGAGAACTAAACGACCCCTAGGAGATCAAACATGAATCAAATTTAATTCCATTAAAGCTAAATGCTAAATAAACATATTAAAAAAAACTAAAATCAACCAACTATTTTAAATGTCATAAATAGAATATACTAACTAAGTTAATATGTACAACAAAAAACATAATTAAATTTGAAAATCTAAAGGCTCAGAAACTACTTACAAGAATATTATGTCATCATATGTAGAAACAATAGGTCAACTGTTTCAAATCAATAACATATGCATCTAAACAAAAACTGTGAGTATAGTCAATTTTAAATATTATTCAAATAAAAGACATTTATCATTAGCTTCAACTACTTTAAAATAGAATAAACCATAACTTTCACCAACAAGAAACTTGTCTTAGTTGCACATTGGTAGAACAGAGCAGGACTGCAACAATTTATGGAATAAATGACTTATTAAGAAAATAATAATGAGAATAATAATTCTAGACCAAGTATTGAACAAAGTTAGTTGAATTTGATGCAAACTTAGTAATATTGAAATAGAAATAATGGTCCTATGCTTAATGTAATAGGAGTGATTGCATTGTTACGAAGAAAAAGATGAGAAGAAACGAAAGCTGAAGAGGTAAAGATGAGATAGGGGTGTTGGTAGAAAGAACAAGATAATGAGATTATGGGATTTTGAGTTTATATAATAGTGACAAATTTATAATAATCTAAAACTATAATGGATGTGTCAATAAGTAAAGATATTAACATAAAAGAGTAGGGACGAGGACGGGGATGGGGATGGGGATGGGGACAAGGACAGAGACAAAACAAGGTGAGATAGGGATGAAGCAAGCTAGGGAAGAGACATCTATATCCCCATCATAGATTGTGGGGATACTTCTCATCTTCATTCCCATCTTTCACTATTTTTATTAAGGTATGCCAGAGACCTTAAATTCAAGCTTAAATTGTCAATTCTAGTTTAGCATAGCCTTTAACCACCAATCTTGCATTGTGCTTATAAATTGAGTTGTCTGGATTCAACTTAATTTTGTTAGACCCCTAGCTGTTTTGATTATATCAAAACTAAGTTTAAAGTTGTTAATTTATATTTATTAAGCTAATTAAGTCCATGGTATAAAATTCTTATAACTGAAAGACGAGTAAAATTTATGTTTTCAACCTTTTAGACATGAGACTCCTGTCTCTAAATGTGAGACGCCTATTCCTTTGCTAATCACATGCCTATCCTTGCAAATTTGAAACTCTCAAGATTTTTTGCCAAATGAACAAGGACACCCATTCCCTTGGCTAGGACACCTATTCCTCTGTTAGTTCATTCATGTCTGAAGCATTATAGAATTGAATCCTAAAAGTGCAAAAAAAGATCCCTATCTTAGAAAAAGGGATGTTCGTCCCTAGAATGGTGCATTTCAAGAATTTGACTATTGAACAACTATTTCGAAGCCACCAAAGTTGGAATGTCTAAGAGGATGCCTATCCCTCAAAATAGGATATCCATCCTATCGTGTTTTTAAGGCCAAAATATCATTATTGAAGTTCAATAGATACATTATCTCAATCAATAGTTATTTGAGCTATTACAACCACCCAAGACCATAAATTGGAGACTCTTGGATAGGGAATAGGTTAGAAAACATAATGTAAAAAGCTTATACTTTTTCTTCTCCAATTCCTCTCACATAAGCTTATAACTCAAAATTCTTAAGAGATACATTTATGCTCATTTTGTTGCATTAGTCTTGTAGATAATTTCACAAACATGATTTTCTATATTCAAACAATTGGGTAAATCTCAAATAACTATTAAGTCGGGTCCGATCCCAGATCAATTAGTGAACGTGGATGAAATCTCAGAGAATTATTATAAAGAGAAGATTCTTTTCTAGTGGAATTTCAAGTGGATTGTTTGAAGAAATGGATGTAAGAGGCTCGGAAGAGAAAGCTTTGAACCACTATAAATTATTAAGCACTTCTTTTCCTTACACTCTTTATGCTTACATATGTGTTGCATGTTTTGATTAGTTCCTGGATATAGTTTGTTCTTAATTGTTTGTAAAATTATGATTGATTGGAAATTTGCCCAAGATTTTTTATTTTGATTTAAAAGTTTTAAATAATCCTATTCACCTTCCCTATAGGATTATTAGTCATTTAAGGTTTTTCAATTAATATCAAAACTTAGACTCTAGGTTTATAAATTCTAACAAATTTTAGAGTTTAAAATTGAATTTAAAATGACTAGTACATCTACCCCTATTTTTGGTGAAAGATATAGTATTACGAGACCACCATTTTTTTTATGGGTCAAACTTTACTCAATACAAAATTAGGATAAAACTTTATATTCAATCGATAAATTATAAGTTATGGAAAATCATTGAAAATGGTGATTTTGTGTCTAGGGATCCTAGAACAAATTTGCCTAAGAATAAAGAAGATTTTAATTAGGAAGATAAAAAATTGATGAGTCTAAATGCAAGGGCTATAAATATGTTATTTTTTGCATAAGACTCAACCGAATTTAATCGTGTTTTCTTATGCAAGGGCTATAAATATGTTAGTTTATGCATTAGACTCAACTCAAGAGGTATAGACTATCCTTCAAACCACTCATGAGGTACAAATCAAGTGAAAGAGTCCAAAATCAAGCTTCTCTTCTAAGAGTATGAATTATTTGAAATGAAGTTAGAAGAAACTATAACCAATAGGTAGAAGAGGTTCTCAAACTTGATAAATGATCTTAGTAGACTTGAAAAGAAGTTTGAGACCATTGAGCTTGTGAAGAAGATGTTTCAATCATTGTTGGAATCATGGCATATGAAGGTGATTGTCATCGAATAATCAAAATACCTAAGTAAAATGGGTATGGATGAGCTTATTGGAAGCTTATAAACATTTGAGATGAAAAACAAGCCCAAGGAGGAAGAGATCAAACCAAAGAAGAATATTACTTTAAAGGTAGAAAATGATGGTCATGATTATTCAACAGATTAGGAAGGTGTAAATGTTCTTGCAAGGAAATTCAACAAGTTTCTGTCAAGAAGTAAATGCAAGAACTTCTCCAAATCAAAATACAAGGAGGATAGTGACAATGAAGTGATATGTTATAAATGTAAGAAGCCTAGTCACATCCAACAAAAATGCCCTCAACTCATGAAGAGAAGAAAGGAGAAGAAACTCAAAAAGAAAGTGTTTGCAGCCACTTGGAGCAGGAGTGACAATTCAAGTGATGAAATTAAGTCAAAGCATGAAAGAGTCAATCTATGCTTTATGACAATGAGCGAATCGAAGGAAGAGGGTAATAACTCTAACTCTTACTCTTTTAATGAATCGCAAGAAATATTTGATTGTTTAATGGATGAATATAAATGAATGTGTGCTAAAAATAAATCTTTGAGAAAACAATTGACATGCATTAAGAATTATCATGAAAATCTCATTAGTGAACATGCTAAAATTAAGGAAGAACTTGAATTAGTTAAAAATAAAAAGATTTTAGCATCAAATGAGTTAGAAAAGCTTAGAAGTGAAAATGATGCATTGCTTAAAAAGTGAGTAACTCAAATGAGATTTAAAAAAAATTCAAGATAGCTATAAAAATATTAGATGAGATGTTTGCATCTAAAATATGTGTATTAAACAAAGAAGGCCTAGGGAATAATGGAAATAATCTTTTTGTTAAATCATATAGGCTATTAAAGAATGATAATTTATTGCATTTAAAATGTAAATTTTGTGCTTTTATTAGTTATAATGTTGGAAAGTGTCCAATGAGGAATGACAAAACATTTAAAGTAAAGAAGGTTTGAATTCCTAAAGGGACATTGAAGACTAACCTTGATGGACCCAAAACCATTTGAGTACCAAAGATGTCTTGAATTCCTTTGTAGGAGTGTCTTATAGCATTTGAATCAAATGGTGCAAAATGAATGGCTATGCAAGACACATATTCGAATAATGAAGATGAGAGCACCAGGGTACATTGAAAGTTTAAATTTCTTCAAATTAAAAGCTTGGGATATCAAGTATCTAAACTCTCCTTTAAATTCAATAACCATATAATTTGAATTTGATTATTGGTTGGTTGTTTGAATATATATTCCTTAATATATTTTTGGTTAAATCCTCATTAATGTGATGATGATAACATTTAAATAATGCATTTGAATTAATTAAATGATTTCATGTGTATTTTGGTAAATATGTGATGATATAAATATATTTTTTAAAGGGTATCTTTGTAACATTTGATATAAGTTTGAACATCTAAATGTTTTAATGCTAGTTACAAAATCAAGTCAAATCAATGTGAACTTGTATTCAAAATTGATCATGACTTGATTTACATAAATTCTCCTCAAAGTGGATTAAGATATCCAAGATTTGTATATTGAGGTGTTTTGATTTGATACAAAATTCATTTGTCTCATTGCATGGTTTTAACTTCAAAATTCTTGAAAACTCATGTGTCTCTTTACATAAATGTTTATTCATAATTTTTTAGCCAATCATTTTATACAAAATACTAATGATTTCTCAAATTTAAGTTTTTGCATATCATGACTCTATAAGGGACATGTTCTTTTTGTTACTCAAACTTATTCTCATCTTATGTAGTTAATTATCATTGTTCATAGTTGTGGATAATATCAATATCTAGGTATCAATTTTGAAAATTTGTACAGATACCTAGTTAACATAGCTTCTAACATATTGAAAATGCTTTTGATATTTTCCTTGAATATTTTTATTGATTATGTTAATGATGTTTTGAGTTTAAATTATATACTTTGAATTTTATTGACTTGAGAAGATATATTTATTGATGATGATTGACTAAATAGTTTTTGGATATATGATATTCTTTTAGATTGAATGTTTGATAAATAGTTCTAAGGTTGAATGAAGATGAAGATTGGTTTAATGCCTTATTAATATTGGTATTGAGGTCATTTCTTCAGGTGAATTGTAGCTTGGGGTTGGAAAGAAGTATGGATGATATAAATGCATATATTGAAGTGTATTTTTTTGTTGAAAAAGGGTTTTATAAAAAAATATAGGGGAACCAAAATTTTTTCAAAATCTTATCATATAAACTTGTTTTAACACCAAAGTTTGGTAAATATTTTTGTTAAAGTAAGGGGGAGCATATAGACATTGACTAAGGGGGAGAAAATTTTTAAATTGGTACTGTTTTAGCCTTTAATTGGAAATCAAAAGAAATTTGTGCTCTAATTTATCTTTCCTCTATTATTGTTTTTGATTTATGACCAAAAGGGGGAGAAATTGGTTAAGTTTAAAAAATTTAAATAGGTTTATAAAATGAAAATGAAAAAAAAAAGGAGATGTCTATTAAAGTAATTGTGCTTTGATTTATCTTTCCTCTATTGAAGTAATTGGGAGCTTTTCAAGTGAAGAGGAGTTCTAAATTCTTTTTAAAGTTTTTCAAACTCTTTAAATTGCTTTTTTAATACCTAAACTTAAGTTTTGTCATCAATCAAAGATTATTGGATCCCTATGTATTTTGATTATGCCAAAACTAAATTTAAAGTTGTTAATTTATATTTTTATTAAGTTAATTAAGTTTATGACATAAAATTTTTATGATCGAAAGATGGACGAAATTTATGTTTTTAACTTTTCAGACATGGGACTTCTATCCCCAAATGTAGGACAACCATTCCTTTACTAGTCTCATACTTGTCCTTACAAGTTTGGGACTTTCAAGAATTTTTGTCAAACGAACAAGGACACTCATCCTCTTGCTTGGGAAGCCTATTCCTCAATCTAGGATGCCTATTATCGATCCCTTTATGTCTAAAGCATTCTATAATTGAATTCTAAAGGTGCAAAAAAGGACGCCCATCCCTATAGTGGTATATCTCAAGAATTTAACCGTTGGATAATTATTTTGAAACTAACAAAGTCATAATGTGTAAGAGGACACCCGTCCCTTAAAATAGGATGCCCGTCTCATCATGTTTTTAAGGCCAAAACATCATTATTGAAGCTCAACGGATACATTATCCCAACCAATGTTCACTTGAGCTATTCAAGTCATCCAAGACTATAAATTGAAGACTCTTTAATAGGGAATGTAAAAAGCTTATACTTTTTTCTTCTCCAATGCCTCTCACACAAGCTCATAACTCAAAATTCCTAAGGGATACGTTTATGCTCATTTTCTTGTATCAATCTTGTAGAGACATTCATAAACATTATTTTTCATATTCAAACACTTAGGCAAAATCTCGTATAACTATTGAGTTGGACATAATCCTGAATTAAATAGTGAACGTGGGCAAAATCCCAAAGAACTATTATATAGAGGAGATTCTTTATTAGTGAAACTTCAAGTAGATTACTTAAAGAAATAGAAGTATGTCTAAAGCATTCTATAATTGAATTCTAAAGGTGCAAAAAAGGACGCCCATCCCTATAGTGGTATATCTCAAGAATTTAACCGTTGGATAATTATTTTGAAACTAACAAAGTCATAATGTGTAAGAGGACACCCGTCCCTTAAAATAGGATGCCCGTCTCATCATGTTTTTAAGGCCAAAACATCATTATTGAAGCTCAACGGATACATTATCCCAACCAATGTTCACTTAAGCTATTCAAGTCATCCAAGACTATAAATTGAAGACTCTTTAATAGGGAATGTAAAAAGCTTATACTTTTTTCTTCTCCAATGCCTCTCACACAAGCTCATAACTCAAAATTCCTAAGGGATACGTTTATGCTCATTTTCTTGTATCAATCTTGTAGAGACATTCATAAACATTATTTTTCATATTCAAACACTTAGGCAAAATCTCGTATAACTATTGAGTTGGACATAATCCTGAATTAAATAGTGAACGTGGGCAAAATCCCAAAGAACTATTATATAGAGGAGATTCTTTATTAGTGAAACTTCAAGTAGATTACTTAAAGAAATAGAAGTAAGAGGCTTGGAAGAGAAAACTTTGAACCATTATAAATTATTAAACACTTCTTATCCTTACTCTTTTTATTTTATGCTTAGATATGTGTTGCATGTTTTGATGAGTTCCTAAATATAGTTTGTTCTTAATTGTTTATGAAATTATGATTGATTGGAAAAAAATTGTTCAAGAATTTTTATTTAGTTGAAAAGTTTTAAATAATTTTATTCACCTCTCTTCTAGGATTATTAGCCATTTAGGATTTTTCAAATTCGATATATCCATTTCCTCCCAATAACTTTCATATCTTAAAGTCTTTTAAATAGCTCCCAAGTTTTATATATCTTGATAATAAGCATCCCCTCTTGAATAGTGACATTTCATTCTTTATATTTGGAATGATTTGATAATAAGCCCCATGGCAACAAAGTTGCATCTCTTATTAACATCTTGCGATGATTTGATAATTCTAACTAGAGATTCTAAAGATGGGTTTCGTAATTATCATACAACTCCACCTCCTGTGCTTCATTTGAATCAAAAACTTCAATAAGATGAATAGCTAAAGTAGACTTTTTCTCCATCTTTTAATTCTTCCCAATTCCATTGTGCATTCTCATCAAACTTAACAACTCTATTAGTCACAATTTTTTGTGTTTTGAGATTTAATACTTGATGTGTTTGGTTTAAGGGATATGGCTAAGAAATTTTTTTTCGACATTTTCTTCGAACTTGTGTTGATTTTTAGTAGGAATTTGCACATTACTCAAGGATCCAACAATTGTTAGATGTTTTCCAACTGGTTTTCTATCAAGTAATGCTATGTGTATACACTTTTTTAATACAAAATCAGGGACACATATGATGTGTCATTATGTGATTATATATTATTTTATTTTTAATTTTAAATCACTTAATCACATGATAATACATCTTCTGTATATCCAATTATATGTTCAAAAGTGTGTTTTTATAATTTTATTATTTTATATCACTCCAAGCTTTAGTTAGAATCTTTCCTTATAACTACACCACTAGCCAACCTATTCAAAAGATAAACTATTATATAAACAATTCACCCTATAATTTTAATACTTCTCTATCAACGTGCACTTTGCCATTTCCATGATTGTTTTTTTTTTCTTTCTAAAACTCCATTTTGTCATGAAGAGTAACTAATTGTAAGTTGATGTTCCACACCTCTATCTTCAAAAATTTTGTCAAATTTAGAAGAATTATACTCCTCACCTCTACCGAACCTAAAAACCTTTATCTTGCAACCACCATGGGTTTCAAAAAGAGTTTTGAACTTCTTGGACAGATTAAAAACTTCACTTCTTTGCATTAAGTAAACTCAAATCATTCTTGTAAATTCATCCACAAACTATATAAATTGCTTGTTGTCAATTGTCCCTAGTTGATGGAGTTCTTATAAGTCCACACACATTCATACTTATTGTTTCACAAGTGTGAGTGTTATGTCAGTCATCTTGCAACTAGGGCAAATAACAATAGGAACTGTTAAGGTGATCTACAGCTAGCAAATAAACATTATTTTAATCCACAACTTGATGAAGACGTTTTAAACTAGATGTGACCTCCTCAAGAAACCACAAATAGGAATAGGGACTAAATCTATCATGACTATTGTAATATAGTTAACATTAAATAATTGTTTTATATTGTCTTGGAATCACTTTCTGTGCAATTACTCTCCTACCATAGTGGGATTATGACAACATCTATCAAACCCCCAACTTTCAATACTATAAATTATTAACAATGATAAAGAGAGTAAACACACAAAAAGATATTCTTATCAATTAAATGTTTCAATAATATAATTATGTTATTGTTTTAATAATAATAACACCATGAACGTAAGCTCTTACTATTATTGAATAAACCATGTTAATAACTCACTTTTTATTTTCTTGTGTTTGTTTTTTCCTATTCTGATATCTAAATCTGTCAAAGTTTGGTTTAATTTTAGCTAGTAAAAACTTTCACATCAACAGAGGATATTGATAGTCAATATTTACAATTTTATTGGTCTTCTCCTTGATAATTTTTATTTTATTTTTTTATAATTTTAAATAACCTTTTAGGATTTTTGGTTAAAATAAAATTTGAGTTTAAAATTTTTTACTTAAAAAAAATAATTTTCACTAAGCAACTAACCAGTTACAAAAACTTAAGTATAACAATAATTTTTATTTAAAGAAATTGAACTGAATGAATTGGATATAATTTTTATAATAATAATTTTTATTTTAAGTTAAAAAATTCAAACAAATTAAAGAAAATATTATTTAATAACTAATTATATTTATTCATTAAATTTATAAAAATAAAAAATAATTTAACTTTTAAATTTAAATCTCCAACTACTAATTAATATTTGAGGATCTCAGTATCTCACTTAGTAGAACTAATGATAGGTGTGGCCGTTTCAAATTTGGTATAGTTCATCGTGCCACAAACCTCGTCATCCTATGCTAAAGTCTGTCTTACATTTTTGGAAGGCACAAAGCATGACTTATAACATGACAAGCGTGCTTTTGTGAACTTTTTGGCAAGCTAGCCTTCATGTTTTGTGGGCTCGTTCATCAATAAATAAACTTTTTATTTTTTTAATTTTTTGTAAAATTATTACAATTCATAATTTTTTTAGTTAAATCTCTTACTCATGGAAGAAAAAAAAAATCATAGTTATATAATAAAAGAAAATTAAAACAATAAAATAAAGAAAATCATAGATGAAAAAATAAAATTATATGTAATATAATTTACAAGTATCATATATTTTTACTTTAAACTATATCTAAATTTTTAAAATCTTCAAATATAATTTTAACAACACGATTTTGTAGCTTGAAATCTACAGTGCTTTAATCTTTCATGTATATAATATTTTAAAAAATACTTGAATGTAAATTTGATGTTGTATCATCTAATACACACTCACTTACATTACTTACATTACTTTGTTTAATTTATAAGTAATAAAATATTCTGATAACTTTTTATTACTAATGGTGATGTGACAAGTAATATATAAGATAATTTGATCATCATTTTTATCTTAGGTATTAAAAGATTGTTAAAGTAATCTTAATTTTATTATAACTATCATTATTTATTAAATTTTTTAGAGCAAAAATAATTTTATTTTTAATTAATCTAACAAATAATATAAAAAATATTTTAGAATAATTATACTTAAAGGTATTTAAATAAAATAATATATCAGTATTCTTTTATTATCTCTAACCAAACATAATAATTATTTATACCTACCTATTTTTATCAAATTTTATCAAATACAGTAATAATTTATACCCAATAATCACTAAAGTAATTTATCTTTAAGGTAGTTTTCTAATTTTGGTAATAAAATATTCTCCAAACCAAATACCCCTAAAGGTTTTAAAATATTCCTTACATCAAATTCAACTTTTCAAACATATTAAGTAAAAAATAAAAGCATCTCAGGATTTTTAGTTGTATATTAAAATATTGAGTAACAACATTTTCATAACCTTTAAAGGATTTTAACATTAAATATAATGAGTCTAAGAAGTTTTAACATCAATTTTTAATTTTCTTTGCTCCTATTTCATCTTCTATTAATTTTATTTTATCTTATGCAATTAAATTTATTATATAACACACATTTAATATAAAATAATTTATCATCGAAAGGTAGATTTATATGTCACTACAATATGAATGAAATTCGTTGTTGCCTTTTAAATGTTGTAACATTTTTTTTAATGCTCATGATATGTTTACGAAGATACCTAATGCCACTTGAACTTGCACATATTAAGCTATGGATGTGATTTTTCATCTAAATATTGATTTTCTTCATTGTCAAAATCATTAAAAATAATTAAATTCTTTTGAATTATAATCCATTTTGAAATGAATTTGAGAAAAGAAACATAATTGAATAAATTAAAAAATTAAAATAAAAGGAAAAAAATTAAGAATTAAGAGAGATTATATTACTTTGATTTGCGAATTGAAAGTTGAATAGTTACGGAAAGAATAGAATAAAATTAGGGTAATATTTAATAAATACTAAAATAACTATAAACAACTTCATGACTGTTGGGGAGTAATCAAGTAACACTCATCACGGCTACCTCAATTGCTCAACGTTGAACACTCATCGCGCTAAACATTCCCTGTTGCCAAACTCGAGATACAGATATGGCGCCAGCGAAAACAGGCAAAGCCAAGGCGAAATTGGACGAGTCAACTCTATCCGCACAAGCTTCCACTAACAAAACTCAAAACGACAATTTCCCTTCTTGTTGGTCCAATCCAAAAATTTCAGTTTACATATCCTGAAAGCATGATTGGACAAGTTGGCACTTACCCAAAAAAAAATAAGGACAAGTAGGCAAGAGAATTAACCTAAACTAACCACATTCATAAGAACATTTGATGTAAAATCTGTAGGTGATAGTAGATTTTAGTTCTACTGTATGCACCTTAACATTGTCTAAATTAATGTTTATAATTGTGTTGTAAAAGCTTTTCCTTGTTAACATCGTTGTAGTCTTTTACCCTTTCGTTCTATCATTGAAGTTAATTTCACGTTCATCCTGTTGGGAGTAATCTCTTTTCATATTTTGTTTAGAGAATCTGATGCAAGCTCCATGTAAAATTTTTAAACTTAATAAAATTCTGGATTAAGAATCTAATTTTCCTTCCGTCATTATTGCAGAAGCTTGGTCTGCAGCTATTTGAAACGTCTCTCTCAACCATTGCATAGTAACAGCCATTCAAACTAGAGTGTATTGTTGAAAGCCACACAAAAGTTGGCCTAAGAACATTTCCCTTTCTATGAAGTACCAAAATTTACTAACTCCCAAAAAGAAAACCGGATTCCAGCAACGTATATCTGTATTCATCATAAGTATGCAGACTTTTTTTTATTTATATTCATATTAGTCTACAGACCCTTTCACCGTATTCATGTTTGTATAGGTCTGTAAACCTTTTTCCGTGTTCTAGTTATATCTCAAAAGCAAACTTTTTCTCATGAGTATGCAGACTAATTACCCAAACCCAAGATCTGACCCAAAACCCAATTAAGTTAATCTAAAGACCAGCCCGAGCATTTACCAAACCAAACTTAATTAATTCAACCCGACCCAAATTACACTCACCTCTCGAGCCCAAACCATTATACAACCCACACTTCCAAGCCCTACCAACCAAAACCCACTTCTAAGCCCAACCACCATCTTCCATTACAACCCACACTCTATTACCTACGCAAACTCCAACTTAATTTTATTAAACCCTAACAATATCCAATTGCACTTAACCCAAGCCCCAATCCGTTTGACACTCACATGCCCATTCGAGTTAATCTGTAACACATTTACGTCCTTTACCTCTTTCATACCACCAAAATATCTAATAAATCTCACCACTTTGCCACTGCCATTTGGGTTAATCTCACCACCATTTGAGTTAATCTGTAATGATGTAACCAAAATTGTAAAGAGCGTGAAAAAGTGTTATCCTTTTGATGTAATTAATGCGTAACTCACTCTTTTCCGCTTTGAGGTCAAGGTGGCTCTCGTTATGCAGGGCAATGTTACAACTTTGGTATATTGTGAAAAGATGTAGCAATCCAAGGGAGGAAAGAACACGTGGCTAGCTTTAGGGAAAAGGCAGAAAATGTGTGAAGAGAGGCAAAAATTTGTATGAAAAAGGAAAGGAAAGAAGGGCAACAAAGAAGAAAAATATAGTTAGTTGTGGAGAGACCCTTGTCACTGGAAAACTAAGCCCCAAAAGAGGATTTTGACACTCGAATTTGGTGGAAGATCGTATTTAGTAGTGAGACAGAGCTACCTAACATTCATCCCCAACAATATTAACAATTCTTGGCACTTGGCATCGGGTTATTTTGTATTTGGTTTCTACCAACAAGGTAATGAATTTACAATGGGAATTTGGCGGTTGTGTGGACCACAAATCAAGATGGACCTGCCAATCCCCTTTAATCCTTTTATTGAACCCACCAAACTTGGTATGCTTCTCCAAACACCTCAAAGTGGTGAGAAAACCACTGCTCCATTATCTGAGCCTGCTTCAGCATTTTGGTAACTTTATCATCTATGACAATGAATCTCAGGTCATTTGGGAAAGCTTAGATAGTCCAACCAATACCATATTAGGTGGTCAGTCTATTTTATATATGCATGAATAAAATGAAAGACAAAGGATAAATTAATAACACAATCTAGAAGGCTATACGACATAAATGTATTAGGGTAAGATAACTCACCGTTATGATAATTGGTGTAGACAACTCTCCTATTAAAGGGTAAAAACAAACTACAACGAATCAAAATGAACTAAAAAACTCTACAAGTTTTAAGAACTTCCAAGATAAAAGAAATTTAAGTGTATCATCTCCTCTTATAGCCAAACTAAGATAGAAGGAGAAGACATCTTAGTTGTCCAAATCAACCCTAAAACATGTGTCAACAATCTTACTATGCAAACAAAACATGTCCAACAAGAATTTTGAGCACACAACACAGAACATTTGAAACATTAATAGCACTAGCTAAAATATCACTATTATGATAAATCACAAAGATCTTGACTCTCTATGTGTTATCTATCCATGCAAGAAGGTGAAGAGTTTCTGAAGCTCTGCTCACACTCTAGAAACTAAGGGGTAATTGTTATACAGTTAATACTTTTTTATCAAAATCATGAAGTAACACCCAATAAAGTGATAAGTTACATGAACAATAACTAGATACATCTTTGACATAGCTTAACTTATGAAAATGAAACTTCATATAAAAAGAAAAGTCAAAGTGAATGAATTGTGTCTAGTCCAAGTTAATCTTAAAATATTGTCAGAAAACATGTTAATGTGAACAATATCACATAACAATGTCCAAGGGGCACAAGTACAAAAAATCGAGGTAGAGCTTGACATAAAAGCTTACACAAGAAATGGATCTTGCTCATATATAACGGGTATAGTTATAGTAACACAAAGCATTCTAGCCACAAATACTCAATAACTTGAATAATAACATGTTTCACATATTCTGTAGACGAAACCAAATCCAGAAAACTAGAAACTTAAAAAATGAACATACCTAAAGGCTATAGTTCCTTCAAACAAGAAGAGTTGGACATGGATGGACTGGAATGTCCATAGTTCCTTCTAACATCAATATCACATTTTTCATAGAAGGACGCAGATTTGGGTCATCTTTAGTACACAACAATCCAACCTTCACCATCCTTTCCAGCATTTTCATGTCAACTTCTTCCTCCGTTACAAGCTTCTTTAACTCTCTGGAAACAAAGCAGTTATAGACCCAAGTAGAAAGAAGAACTTCATCTGGTGTAGAAACATTCACTTTAATATTGCTTCTACAACATATAATCTCCAACAGCACGACTCCGAAGCTATAAACATCTGATTTCACTGTTATTGGCCCATTCTTTTGCCATTCAGGTGCCGTGTAGCCTTGGGTGCCTTTGAACCCGGCAAGCATTTCCCTTTGATTCGGCATTAAACGTCTAGCTAAGCTGAAATTAGAAATCTTAGCAGTCCAAGACTCATCCACGAGAATAGTTTTGGAATTAATGTCACGGTGAATTATTGGGAACTCACACTCTTCATGGAGATAATGGATTCCTCTCGCCACATCTAAAGCAATTTTCACTCTTTCTCTCCAGTGAGGGCGTTTTTCTTCATTAAATATGAAATCTGCAAGAGAACCCTTCCCCATATCTTCGTAAACAAGAGCCTTCCTGGAGCCATCCAAACAAAATCCAAGCAAACGAACCAAGTTTCTGTGATGCGTTTGGCGAATTGTAGCCATCTCTTCTCGGAACTTCTTTTCTCCTTCTTCCGTAGGATCTTCCAACCGCTTTACTGAAATCTTCTTCTTTCCATTAAACATATACCCTCTGTAGACTGCTCCAAACCAATCTCTCAGCAACTCGTCCTTAAACCCATCTGTGGCCTTATCTAGT
Organism: Mangifera indica; assembly: GCF_011075055.1. Taxonomy (NCBI): domain Eukaryota; kingdom Viridiplantae; phylum Streptophyta; class Magnoliopsida; order Sapindales; family Anacardiaceae; genus Mangifera; species Mangifera indica. Next base: position 88,191 of record NW_025401142.1, on the reverse strand, counting down.
TCATTATAAGAAAATGATTGTAATGAGAACTCTTGGGTTGAATCTAAATTCGAATTTCCTTGAAGCTTTCTATATCTCTTAACTCGGAGCTTGTACATAAAGAAACTGGAAATTGCTATGATGAAACACAAGAATGTGATGGAACTCAAACTTGCAGCAAGAATTGAAATAAGTTTTCTTTTGCTTTCAGTCTTAACTCTATCATGAAGAGCGTCCTGCAAGATAATTTGATCAGGTGGGATGCTGAGGCCGGTGTTGCCTGAACTCCACTTGACAAAGACAGTAGCTGAATCAGACTGACTCTTCATCCCATACATCAGTGGAAGTTTGAATGTACTGCAAGTTCCATTAACATATAATGCAGCTCCACAGTGACAATCGTACAAGCAAGACTTGTTGCAATCTTCCTTGTTCATTGATTGCTTGGCATAAGGCAAACCTCCCAACTTTGTATTCTCCATATCGGCAATATTGTAAAAAAGTTCTGGCTCCTTCCTTCTACAGCCTTCTTCGTCGGTGAAATTTCTGTAGCAGCCCAGGAATCTCTTCCTCGGGTTGATGAAGTCAAACCCTGGGAAACATTTACAGTCTGCTTCACTACTGTTGCTATAACAGTAGCTATTAAAACCGCAGGAGCCTTTCACCTCACATTGATTCTTTAACGCAAACCACTCCACCTTCACATTAGGTTCTCCACTAATGTCAAAGTGATGTGAGTATAGCCTTAAGATCCCGTCAGCATCAAGTGTTGCACGGTAAATTACAGTTTTGTTATCGTCGGAATAAGAGCTGCCGGCTAATATTTTCAGAGTCTTGTTACCATTGATTAACTTTAAAACACCACGAGTACTGAGAAATAATTCTGCGTCGTAGTCAAGTCCAGTAATTTTCCAATAAAATTCCGTAGCTCCATCGGTATGGTTTACAGGATAGGAAACAAGTTCTCCATTCTGGGTTATTCTGAGGCCAAACTGTCCTGAGGAGTGATCAAATGTTGATTTACTTGACGTCAGTTGGGAGTACATGCTTTGGCCCCCTAATATGGTGTCAGTCGGTTGGTCGAAGCTTTCCCAGATGACATTGGATTTGTTGCCGCGGATTATAAATTTACCAGAATCTAGCATAGAAGCTGAAACAGCTGGAGAATCCAATTCAGCCGCAAGTTTCTTTTCGCCTGGGCCAGTTTGAAGCAGTAGGCCATCCTTGGTGAAGTGAATACTAGAATTCAAGGAGACCGGTGGTTCATCCCGATCAGCTGTCCAGACAACTGTAATATTGGGTTGACTGTTCAGCCAAATACCAACTGAAAATCCATTGCCTTCTTGATAGAAACCAAATTCAAAAAGGCGGGATGGTGAAGACCATGATCTGTTCTTAGTATTGGGGTAAAGAACAGATCCTGGCATTATAAAATTCGAGCTTTCTGGTGGAGCTTGAATGTGCAGAGAAAATAGACAGAGTAATAACAAGCACATTGCTTGTAAAGAAGCCATCAGAAAGAGCCTTGAAATAAGTCTCCTTCTTTACAAATGTTTGCTTTAAGATCTTCCAAACAAAAAGAGGTGCACTGATTTAAGCGTGCAAAAGACACTGAAAACCAAGAGAATATTCAAATTTCCGAGGACTTAAGGAAACTGGATGGATTCAATGTCATCTTCCACCCAAACGCCAACTTGGATATTAGTCTATATTGTCTGTCACTGTAATTTTTTCCATGGACAACTCAAAAATCAATGAAGACTTTAACTTTGTTTTCACAATCAGCTTCACAATAGCGAGGTTGTGGTGTGTTGACTGACTTATGGCTTGCGAAATGGGAAAACACCGCAACCTCACAATTGTGATAATAAAGTCAAGTCTTCTTGGAATCTTCGATTATCCGTGGAAAAAATGCAGTGACAAACAATATTACCGTCTCTTTTCAATGAACATCGGAACTCGAACTGAACGCTCAAACTTTACCAGCCAAACCTGAGGAATAAAATATTTAAATTTTTAGAATTTTAGATTTTCACGGTAAAATAGTCGCTTTATTTTTTTTAAGTAATGATTTTAGTTAAGTTTAAAGATTTATAGGTAAATGTTCAAATTTTATAAACTCTACGTATACATGTTTGAAAGTGAGTTAAACTTTAAGTGAAAATAAGTTTTTTGGCCTCAGTACGAACATACCAATTCTTAGTAGTTATTCTTATCAAAATGTTAAAACAATACAATTTCCTAAACATATTAATTTTATCCTTATTAGTTAAAAGGAACATAATTCAACACTCCTCTTTTTGATACTTTTATTCATAAATCCAAACTGAAATCTCATGAACTCAAATCTTGTTCTTGGTAAAGTTTCGGTGAAAATATAACTTCAAATGCCTCTAAGCAAAGTCTCACATCAATAAAGTACAGTAAAGATATTTGTATTTATATGTTCATTTTATATCATTTAGAATATTAAGATAAGACTGATTAAATAATTTGTGAGTTTTTTAAACTGTTAAAATATATTTAAATTTGTAAAACACATAAAAAACTGTAATTTATTATATATTTAAAGTAGACAACATCTTAAAAATAGATAAAACTATTAAACTAGAGGTCATATAAAATAAAAGTCTAATGGTGTCATATTGAGCAATTAGAGCAAAAGTATCATTGAAATCAATCCTAGTAGGTTATTGAGCATAAGGATGGCAATGGGGATACCCACAAGTAGGAATTCTTTTATTTTCCTATTTTTCAATACTCATAAGAGCCCAAACCCAAATCAAACTCGGTTCCATTAAAGTAAGTATCACAATTAAACAAAATTAAAATTAATCTATTATTTCAAATATCACAAATACAACATGTTTACTATATTAGTAAACACAACGAAAAACATAATTAAATTTGAAAAACTTGAAACTCAAAAACTACTTTGACAAGAATATTTATGTCAACATATGTAGAAACAATAGATCAACTATTTTAAATCAAATAAGATGATAATACATGCATCTTAACAAAAACTTTGAAAGCATTAGTCAATTTTAAATATTATTCAAATGCAAAGTTTGTGCATTAGACTTTTTGTTGCATTGTAAGTTCCCAGGTCACTTGGTACAAGACCCATTGCATGAGCAACGTGCTTCTCTACACTAGCCTGCATGTTTTATGGGCCAGCCCATCAATAATTAAACTTTTTATTTTTTTAATTTTTTTTAATTTTTTGGTAAAATTATTAAAATTTATAACTTTTTTAAATTAAATTAGGACAGTACCTATAAAAATTTATTAACAACACTCTCTTTTATGGAAAAAAAAAATCATAGTTATATGATAAATAAAATTAAACCAATAAAATATACAAAATCATACATAGAAAAATAAAATCACATGTATTACAATTTACAAGTATTGTACATTGTCACTTTCTTCTAAGTCTAAATTCTTGAAATTTTAAAATTTTCACGTATAATGTAACACCCTTTTCAAGACAATTATCTCTATATGGAATATGCACCTCAAGAGACGTGACCTAATAGACTTTTATAATATGTAATCACAATCATTAAATACAAAACATTCTAATCTAACACACTATCCTAAAAGTATACTAAAATGAAATACCATAATTCAACTATTATCTGGATAATACGAATGAAAGCATCTAAATATAAGTCAGAGTTCATACAAGTCAATCCAAACCAATAAAAGTCAAATCCACTTGTAGTTATACATATAAGGAATTCATAAAAGTGTAATGAATGGTTTATGAATAACAATAAAGAACATCCAAGTCCCTACCCTCATGCACCAAAATGAGTCGTACCACTAGTCTCCTTATCGCCACCCTACTATCCTGGAACCCAATTTTTCAAATCGCACAGAAAATACATGAGTGGGTTTGCATTCAATAAATAGCAAAAGTAATGCATGAAGTAATATTACTTCCTTCCTAAGGAAGTTCACATATGTATTCTCCAACATCTTAGATGCCTATGTTCTAATAACAAGGTGTCATCCCGAATGACAAACCCCTATGATGTTCATCGATGTCCCAAACATTAAGTGAAAGCTTATAACATCCTGAATGTCATCCTTATATGTAAATCATACACATACTGACCGAACTGGGCTATTGAGAAAATATTACTCATACAGTGGGTTCGCACACACATCTCAAATGCTACCACATCCATCGTTAGTGAGAAATCATATCGATTTATTAACCCCGATGTTTTCATTATCACTTTACATATAGTTTGGTGGCTTGTAACATTATTGCACATCATATCAAACTTTTTGATCTGAACAGGATCCTGGTAGGTACATGTCATCATTCACTTAGTCAAGCACGCCTTTATTAATTCTCATTACCAATAACTCTCATTAGAGTCCTGACATTAGCCTTCCTCCCTTAATACCCCTCTTATTGGTAAATTTGTCATTTTTCTAATTTGTATATTCATGACAACGCCTCATACATTCTAAATCCATTTCCAAAGATTACACTTTTAGGTTTTCCCAAAAGTACAATGGTGTGTATCCTTTATACATGACATGTATTACTTCATAAACATGACCTGCCAAAAAAACACACAGGAATGTATCCTTGGTGCAGGGCACATGATCGTGTGCTCATGCCCAATTCTACACCCTTGTACACCCAATCTTACATGAGTAGATATTCCTAAATGCACACGAGTGTGTGTCGCTGAAATTCCAAAATTTAGATCTGAAGTCTCCTACATTTTTCACACATCTGAACATAACCAAAACCCTTCTAAAAGTATATACTTCATAACCAATACCTTACCATACCACCATGTTCTACACTACACACATAGTTCAATGATTTAAACAATATCAACATGGCACAACACACAACTAATATGCATATTCCATTCTACATTACACATCAAAAGCTTATTCTTCCACATACCAATTTCAATAAGTTTTCCATCATTCTACCAATCCAAACAATCCATTAATATTAAATTAAATAACTATACATAAAGGAAATCATTACTAAACCTAACTCAAACAATTCTAACTATAAATAGAACCACATTCATGTAAAAACTCAATCAACCTCTACTTCTAGTATGTGTATATATATATATATATATATATTTAAAACTAACCTAAGTCATCAAGTATCATGTTTTCATTCAATTCAAAATCATCGGTAACACCTAATACATACCATCACAAGGAATCATGTTATTTACCTTAATAAAGTGATGGCACTAGTCTTCCTGTAACTTGAACGACTCCCAAAAACTTTTCTTTTAGAGAAAAAGTGATGTTGGTACCCTTTAATCTTGTCTTCTCTCCTGTTTGGCTTAAAGGTTTTTAAGAAAAAGAATGAGTGATGCCTCTTTTGTGGCCGTTTTTATTTTCAAATTAAATAAATGTACACGAGCATGTATGCTAAACACACTAGCATGTACGCCAATTATCAAAACATTAAACCACATCTCGAGATTTATGCGAAACATAACCTTATCCCAGATTCAAAATTTGTTAACTAGACACGACTATGTATTCCACTTATGACCAAAACATACTATATGTGAAAAGACCATTTTGTCATCTTCGCCATATCATACACAAGCATGTAGTTTCTCATACATGACTGTGCATGCCACAAATCACATAAAAGCCTCTTAAGCACAAACTCAAACAGGAAAAATACTAAAAGACCAAAACAACCTTAAGCATACCTACGGATATTACATTTCTCCCTCGTTAAATGAATTTTGTCCTTAAAATTCACTCAAACAGTTGTGGGAACCTTTGTCTCATATCTTGCTCCACCTCCCAAGTGGCCTCTTCTACTCGATGATTTTGCCAAAGGACTTTAACCAAAAGAGTATGTTTGTTCCTGAGTTATTTCACTTGTCTGTCAAAAACCTAAACCGACCTTTCTTTCTAGACCAAATCATCTCTAAGCTCTACATCCTCAACTCTTAACACGAGTTAGGTCACGAAGATACTTACACAACAATGGCACATGAAATACATTATGTATCATATCCATACTCGCTAACAATATAACACTCTAAGATCTCATAAGGTCCCACAAACCTTGGTGCTAGTTTACTTTTTTACCTAAATCTCATCACATGATAATAGGAGACAATTTTCATAAAGACCTTGTCATCCACAACAAACTCCAAATATGGCCTCTTTTGGTCTATATAGCTTTTCTAACAATCTTGGACCTGTTTCATCCTTTCTTAAATCAACCTTACATTTTCAATTGTCTTTTCAATCATTCTGGCCCCAAGGATTTTATTAATGCATCATTTTCACCAGTCTCCTCCCAATACAATAGTGATAAACACTTTCTCCCATAAAATACCTTATAAGAAGACATCTTGATGGTTGTCTAATAACTATTATTATAAGTGAATTCCATTAGTGGCAACACTTCAACTTAACTCACTTTCTAGTCTAAGTAGCAAGCTTTCAACATATCCTCTATCATTTGATTCACTTTCTTAGTTTGCCCGTTAGTCTGAGGGTGATAAGCAATGTTAAACGCCAATCTAGTACCTATTGATCTTTGCAAACTCTGTCAAAAAGCTGAGACAAATCTTGCATCTATATCTAATATAGTGGTCTTAGGTACTTTATACAATGGTGTATTTGTCAGACCAAAGGCTATCACCACAAATTCATAGTGCCTATATCATATTCAGAAGACTGTCTTTGGAACATCTTTTTTGGCTACCCTGACCTCAAATTAATCTTTAAAAATATCGAAGCACCCTTTAGTTGATCAAATAAATTATTAATCCATGACAGTGGATACTTGTTTTTGATGATAACTTTGTTCAACTCTCGATAATCAATACAGATACGTATCGACTCATCCTTCTTTTTCACAAAAAGGATCAATGCATCCCATGGTAAATGACTTGGTCATATAAATTTACTGTCAAGTAATTCTTATAACTATTTCTTCAACTCTTGGAGCTTCGTTGGTGCCATTCTATATAGGGCCCTAGAAATAGGTGTTGTCCCTAGAGCCTATCTACATAATTCATTTGGGAATATATCAAAAAATTCACACACCACTGGGTAGTCTCCACTAACTTGCTTACCATATGAGATAGGTACCTAGAACACATTTTCATTAACATTTTTTTGGCTTTCAAGTTGCTGATCATCATGATCAACATTCAACCTTCACTGAATAAGAACTATTCACTGTTTTTCAATTGGAATCAAACTTTCTTCTTCTTACAGTTTATCTTAACTCTATAGTGGCTTAAGAAATCCATACCCAATATTATATCAAAGTCTAACATGTCAACCATTGTCAAGTCCACCATCATCTCTCGACCTCGTAGGAACATGGTCTTACCCAACATCATCTAGTTACTTTGAATTTTATCTCTATCTAGCATCTTTACACTAATGTTAGATATTGTGGCAGATTTTAACCTTTGCATTTCCATAATCCCTCGAGCAATAAAGCTATGAGTAACACCAAAATCTATCAATGTATATAAAAGACAAGAATGAAAAATTAACTGACCAATTGGGCTCAACCTGAATCTAGGTTGCTACAAAGACTCTTGGGCAAATTGTCCTAGTTGTTTACATCTGAAACAAATCCTTTGAGAAATTATACAATCACTAGTATGTCTATGACCATATCTCCAACATGTAAGGGTCTATTTTCTCCTCAATAGCTCTTCTCGCCTAGGTTGCTCTTCATGCCTTGACCTTTTTCTCTTTTAACCTTTCTTGGAACCTCGGGATTATAAACTCCTCTTACCTCGATTGTCTTTATTGGCCCTAGTGTCATGACTATCACAACTGTTTTCCACATAACTATTTTTAGGGTTGTAGGGTCATGACTCTGAGTTGCTGGAATAAATCTGTATCTTTCTCCTTTTTCTCTAGCCATTTTTAATCTCATGGCCTTTGATCACTAATCTTTACCTACTGCCTCAGTGTAGGATCTGGAAGGGTTATCTCCTATCAACATGTCCTTGGAGATGTCAGCTCTAAGCCCATTGATTAAGATCATTGTCTTCCCTTTATTGGTATTAGCAATACTCAGGGCATGTCTGACTAGGAGTTCAACTTAGTAGAGAACTTCTTGACTGCCATATCTTCTTGTCTCAATTTGAGGTACTCTTGTGCCTTGACATATTGCACATCAGCTCATAAAAACTCTTTTTTGAAAGCCTATATGAAATTAGCCCATGTCATAACATCAGTTTATTGAGCATCCTTAAAAGCTCTCTATTACACCTTGACATCGCCTCTTATCAAAGAATTGGCATATCGAATCTTTTCCTTATCCGTCATCTCAAATAGCTCCATTGCATCTTTCATGACCTTTAGCCAATCCTTTGTTGACACAACATCCCTGTCTGTTCCATGAAACTCTAGGGTTTGGTCTTTACCTATTAGATTGTAAATAGGGTAAATCTAGCCCCTATATTCTCTTATTACCCCCTGTCTCTATAAGCCCTCACCCACTGACTCTAGTCTAGGTGGTGTGTCATATGTAGGGAGTTATTACTTAGTTAATGGTGGTGCTAGCATAAGGTAACTCACACTCTTAGGGTTTAGTTCGAATAACCACATGTACAATCCTTCAGATTTACTTATCATTTATGTGCGGTGCTATAGCTATACTTGGAATGGGTCTTTGAGCCACCTTTTGGCTCTCTTCTGGAATTAGAATCTCATCATTCTTATCATTACCTATGAATCTCTTTGATCTTCTCTCTTGAAATCAATCACATAGCCTCAATTTTACATAATGTTATTTAAAGACACGTCATAATTCTACTTATAACGGTTGGCAAATGGGAGTGGTTGACGTTGCATGAAAGGTTTCAAATGATTATGCATGCATAAAATCATTTTTGGGATTCCCCAAAATCATGCTCTAATATTATAAATGTAACACCTTTCTCAAAGCACTCACAGCTATCCAGAATATATACCTTAAGATACATAACTTGACAGACTTTTATAATATGTGATCATAATCATTAAATGCAAAACATTCAAATCAAACCCATTGTCCCAAAAGTATACTAGAATGAAACACCATAATTCAAATATTTTCTAGATAAAATGAATGAAAGCATCTAAATGTAAGTCGAAGTTTATACAAATCAATCCAAACCAATAACAGTTAAATCCAAATACAGTAATATATATAAATAATCCATAAAAGTGTAATGAATGGTTTATGAATAACAATGAAGAACATCTAAGTCCTTTTATCCTTGTGTATCAAAATGAGTCGTACCACTAGTCTCTCTATCACTATCTCGCTACTCTAGAACCCTACTTACAAAATCACACAAAAAACACGTGAGTGAATTTACACTCAGTAAATAACAAAAGTAATACAAGAAGTAATGTTACTTTTTTCCTAAGAAAGTTCATGGATGTATTCTCCAGCATCCTAGATGCCCACGTTCCAATAACAAGGTGTCATCTCGAATGACTAACCCTTGTGATGTACATTGACATCTCAAACATCAGGTGAAAGCTTATGACATCTCGAATGTCATCCTTATGTGCAAATCATATACATGCCAATTAGACTTGAGATATTGAGAAATATAACTCATACGGTGGGTCTCTGGACCTTTCTCATCTTCACACATGCATCCCAAATGCTATGAAACTCGTCGTCAGTGTGAAATCACATCGATATATTAGCTTGTTGCTTTCACTGCCATTTTACACACAGTTTGGTGGCTTGTAACATTATTGCACATCATCTTGAACTTTTCAATCCGAACAATATCTTAACAGGTATGTGTTGTCATCCACCTAGTCAGGCATGCCTTTATTAATTCCCATTACCAATAACTCTCATTATGGTATGGGCATTAGCCTTCCTCTCTCAATACCATCCATAAGGGTAAATCTATCATTTCTCTACTCTATATATTCATGACAAAGCCTCATACATTCTAAATCCATTTCTAGAGATTACATTTTTAGGTTTCCTAAAAGTACATGGGTGTGTACCCTTTATACATGAGTGTGTATTACCCGATTTACATGACCTGCAACAAAAACACACAGGAATGCATCTTTAGTGATAGGCACATGGTCGTTTGTCCTATACCACATGGTCATGTGTTCATGCCCAACTCTATATCCCTATCTACCCAATCTTACATGGGCAGATATTCCTAGATGCACACTGGTATGTCTCAAACATATAGGTATGTGTCGCTAAAATTCCAAAATTTAGATCTGAAGTCACTTGCCTTGTCTACACATTCAAACACAACCAAAACCCTTTTAAAAGTACATACTTCATAACCAATACCTTACCATACCACCCTATTCTACACTACACATATGGTTTAATGATTTAAGCAATATCAACATGGCACAACATACACCTAATATGCCTATCCTATTCTACCCTACACATCAAAAGCTTATTCTTCCACATATCAATTTCAATGAGTTTTCTATCATTCTACCAACCCAAACAATTCATTAACATTAAATTAAACAACCATACATAAAAGGAATCATTACTAAACCTAACTAAAAACAATTCTAACTACAAATAAGACCATATTCATGTAAAAACTCAATCAACCCTTACTTCTACTCTATATACATACATACATACACATATATATATATATATATATATTATATATATATATATATATATATATATATATATATATATATATATATATATATATATATATATATATATATATATATATATATACATATATATATGTATATATATGTATGTATGTATGTATGTATGTATGTATGTATGTATGCATATAACCAACCTAAGCCAATACATACCATCACAAGGAATCATGCTACTTACCTTGATAAAGCGATGACAGTAGCCTTCCCATTGCTTGAACGACTCTTAAAAACTTTTCTCCTAGTGAAAAAAGTGACTTTACCACCCTTTCATCCTCCCTTCTCTCTTGTTTGGTTGAATGGTTTTTGAGGAAAAAAATCAGTGCTGCCTCTTCTGCAATTGTTTTTATTTTCAGATTAAATAGACGTACACAAACGTATACATCAGTTATCAAAATATTAAACCATGTCGAGAGATTCCTGTAGAACATAACGTTATCCCAAAATTCAAAATTTGCTGACTAGACACAAACGTGTATCCTAGCCAAAAATTAACCAAAACATACTATATGCAAAAAGAACATTTTGCCATCTTTGCCATATCATACATAGGTGTATAACTTCGCATACATGGTCGTGCATGTTACAAATCACATAAAAGCTTCTCAAGCACAAACTCATATAGGAAAAATACTAAAAAACCAAAATAACTTTAAGCATAACTGCAAATGTTACAGATAATTTTAACAACATGATTTTACAATTCGAAATCTGCAATCACCCAATCTTTCATGCATATAATATTTTAAAAAACACTAGAATGTAAACTTGATCTTGTATTATCTAATACATATCCACTCATACTAAAAATTGATTATTATGTTATAGTAGATATTAAAAGTCTTAGTATATCACATGATTTTAACATTAAATATGTGGCGGTCTAACAAGTTTTAACATTAATTTTAGTTTTTCTTTGTTCCCATTTCATTTTATTTCATCTTGTATAATTAAATTTATTATATGACACATATTTAATATAAAATAATTTTACTATCAAAAAATGCATTTATACATCAATATATTGTGAATAAAATTTATTGTTACCTTTTTAAGTGTTGTAATATTTTTTTAATACTTGTGATATGCCCATGAAGGAGTTCAGTATCACTTAAATTGGCCCATGTTAACCTTGAACCATAATGTGGGCATAATGAATACCAAATTATTTTATTATTTATATATTTTCTTTTGTTTGTCTAAAGTGCTCTTAAACTGTTGACTGCCTCAACATTGTACACTCATCGCTTTAAACATTTCTCCGCTACTTAGGGGTATACATAATTCAATAAATTGTAAAACTAAATTAAATAACTTAAAAATTATAATTTGATTTATAAAATAGTTTGATTTGTGTTGAAATTTTTTAAACTATTTTTTTCAATTTAAATTATAGTTCGAACGATTTTTAAATTGAATCAAACCGAAAATTGTATTTTTATAATATATATATATATATGACAAAATATTTCAATAAACAATTAAGTGTGTAATTTGCTTTTTATATTTATTTTATTATTTTATATAAATATATATTGTGTATATATATTTTATATGTGTATATTATATTTTAAAAACTTATAACTCAGTTAATTTATATATATATATATATATATATATATATATATATATATATATATATATATATATATATATGAATTTAAAATATTCCAATTATAATAGTCAAATTGTGTATTATATCATATATCAACACCCTAATTTACTATATCGTGTATTACATTATATGATATACTTTTTAAAAATTAAAATAATAAATTACTAATGAAATATTATAATTAAAATATCATTATTTTAAAAAATATTGCAAATACTTTTAGCATTTTAAAAATGTTTATATATACCCTTGACAGATTATCATGTTCTCTAAAAAAATGTATCATTTTATACAAGTAATATATATTATAACGTAAGACATATAATATATTTACTGTATCATATTAATTTGATACAATTTATGATGTATATAATTTTCTATCTATATTATATTATATCATAAGATACGATAAATATCATATTTTATAAGATATTGTTAACTATGGATCAAACCATAATCTAAATTAGAATACACTATATTTTGTTAGTTGATTAGATTTAATTTGAAAAGCTTTTAAATTATCTTCTCAATTTAACTTAAAAAATCTTTCAAAATTACATTAAAGCAGACCGTACACACCCTTATCGATGTCCAAGTCAAGACACAGAGATGGCGTCACTGAAAAAAGCCAAAGCCAAGGCGACATGGGACTAGTCAACTCAGTTCTCGCAAGCCTCAACTAACATAACTCAAAACTACAATCTCCCATCATGTATTCGCGTCGTTTCTTCCACCTCTGTGGCCATAACCTTCCACGCCAAGCCCGGCTCCAAAATGTCATCTATTACAGGTTCGTATAAATATATGATTATTTCTTTGTTTTTTTTATTTTCCTTCGTGTTGACGTTATTTTGTGATTCGTAGATGTGAGTGATGAGGCTGTGGGAGTGCAAATTGACGCGCCGGCGAAGCGAACGCAGCGCTTCTCGAGTACATCAGCTCGGTGAGTTTTAGTTGGGCTTTCGATTTTTTTTTCTTTTTCTTTTTTGAGAAGAGAATTTTGAAAACGAAAGGGGGATGTTAAGAAAGAGTTTGGATACTGTTTATCTTTCCTTCTTGTTGGCCCAATCCAAAAATTTCACTTTACATATCCTGAAAGCATGACTGGACAAGTTACCCAAAAAAAAAAAAGGGACAAACGGGCAAGAGAATTAACGTAAACTAAGCACATTCTTAAGAACATTTGATGTAAAATCTGTAGGTCATAGAAGATTTAAGTTCTACTGGATGCACCTTGACATGGTCTAAATTAATTTTTATAATTGTGGAGTAAAAGTTTTTACTTGGTAATTTTGTTGTAGGTTTTTACCCTTTTGATGCCTTCCATTCAATTTTTCATTTCTTATTTATGTTATGTTTTTTGCATGATGGGAAGTCATGTTTAATTTAAAGGGAATTTATAATTTCACGCTCCCTTGTTTCAGGTTTTAGGGGTGAAAAGAAGGCAAGTGCTTATAGGTTCTGGATCGAAATCAAGGGACAAAATTGTGATTGTGGAGGAGGTTACTCCAGAAAATGTTTTTAACGCTTTGGACAAAGCGTCAAAGTCCTAATTTAAGAGGTGAAATGATAGATGTGCATCTGTTTGCTTCAATTCCTTTTATCATTCCAACAAAAGCTGGATAATTGGGATGATTCATTCAGCAGTTGACTCAAAAATATTGGTGTGACGATGATTACGATGCTTCAGAACAGGTATTGGTTATCATATTTTACCTGCAAAAGGTTATCTGTATTAGTTAGAGTTGTTACTTCAAGAGTTACTAGAGTTTAATTTTACAATGTATTATTCTGTAATTAGATTGTTATTATCATGGATTCCCATCTATTGTTTTTCTCTTCAATTTATTTTTAGTTGAAATTTTCTGTTGAATTTATTTATGGTTGGCTTGTAGTTTCTTATCAAGTAATCTGCTAATAGTTTCACATTTGAACCACAACTTTTTTACTTATTTTAAAACTATCATGGATGAAACTTAGGTGAAGTCATGAATAAGCATTTTTGTTCTATCATTGAAGTTAATCTCACGTTCATCCTGTTGGAGTAATCTCTTCTCATATATATATATAATTTTTAAGAGAATCTGGTTCAAGCTTCCTGTAAAATTTTTAAAATTAATAAAATTCTGGATTAAGAATCTAATTTTCCTTCGGTCATTATTGCCGAAGCCTGGTCTGCAGCTATCTGAAATAATAGCAGCCATTCAAACTAGAGTTTATCGTTGAAAGCCACTCAAAAGTTGGTCTAAGAACATTTCCCTTTCTGTGAAGCACTAGAATTTACTAACTCCCCTAAGGAAAACCAGATCCCAACTGTGTAAATCTGTATTATTTCTCTGTTTGATCTCTATCTATTTTTGTTTTTACTATTTTTCGTAAGAATTTTGTAAAGATTCTTAATCTTCCTCTCGACTTGAGTGCATTGTGTCCGAATTGAAATTCCTAGACAGTCTGAGCAGAATTGGAGAAATTTCTTAGCCTAGGTTGATAACTTTGCCTCATTTTTTCTTTCTATCCAATATTTCTGTTTCTCAAATGAAGTTAAATGAATTCACTTAATCCAGGAACATCTTGTAAATATTATTTTAATGCAAGAGTTACATGACAGCATGAATTTCATGAACATCATTTCATATGCTTCATATTCAAAATTCAGAAAATGAAAGAAGACAGGGTTGATTCCTTTTAGTCTTAGATTGTTCTTGTATTTGGACAAATAGAGTTGTGACTCTGATTTGGTTAGTTTTTCAGTTTTTCCTTCAGCTTTGTTGGATGGGAGGTTGGGTTAGATTCTCTTTAGAAGCAAAACCTTAAGCAAGCATCTTTAATATTAGTTTACGCGAACCCACTCACAGCATTCTTGAAGAAAGGAAGTTACACACACCACAAACATCCCAGGAATAAGATAGGGCAAACCCAACTATTCACCACAATTTTCAATTATTAGAAGCACACACATTTTAAAGTCACTAAGAGAAGAAGTTTGGATTAGGAGGTGGTGGGATATCTACCATGTCTTCTAATATCAGTAGAATCTTCTTCATTGAAGTCAAAGTGATGGCTCATACTGGATACACGAAATTCCTACTTTAATCGTCTCTCCAATTGTAACTTGTCAACATCTTCATCACCTAAAACTATTTCCAGCTCGCTAGTCTGAAAACAATGGTAAGCCCATTCTTCAAGAATACCTTCCTCCTCAGAAAGGGTCCACTCCTCACTCCTAGGGCTGGATCCTCGGCTTGAGTTCGAGTTGGCTCGGTAGAATTTTTTTTAAAATTTTTTATACAAAACGACGCCGTTTTGATTAATATATATTAAAAACGACGTTGTTTTGATAATGAAAAACGAGCCGAGCCGAGCCGAGCCGAGCCGAACACGAGCCTGAAACGAGCCGGCCTTAGCCGAGCTCGAGCTGAACTCGAGCCAGCCCTATATGAACCGAGCCGAGCTCGGCTCGGCTCGAATCCAGCCTTACTCACTCCATTGACAACATATTATATTTAATAATACAATTCCGAAGTTTTAAACATCTACTTTGGCTGTCACAGGTGGCTTCCTCTGCTATTCTGGGGCAACAAACCCTCTTGTCCCTTTAATTCTTGGCAATGATCTAGTCTGGTCATGCTTCAAAAGTTATGCCAATCCAAAGTCTGATATTTTTGTGCAGTTATACTCATCCATGAGTATGTTCTAAGGCTTTATATCACGATGGATAATTCTGTGTTTCACTATCTTCATAAAGATAGATGAGACTTTTGGCTATGTTGCAGGCAATATCCATCTGCTTATCCCAAAAATGTTACTTTTCAGGTGTGAATAGCAGATCAGCAAGTGAACCATTTCTCATGTACATGTATACTGAGAGCATGTTAGACCCTCGTGGTGGTAGTCATATAGTTGAACTAAGTTCTGGTGATCTGGTCTTCCAATCACTTTCATCTCAGTCTGACTCCATCTGTTGAGACACTGTCTAATCTCTTTAACAGCTACAACCTACCGATCCAGAGATGTTTTCCCCGCAAAATTGTCTCAAATGCTCCTCTACCAATCTCCTCATTGAAATTGTTAGTCACTTCCAATAGTTCCCAGTTAGTAAATCATTTTGTACCAGTGTTGGTGCAACTGCTAATATATGTGCAAACTCGATTCCTGTAAACAAGGACTCCAACTGTGAAAATAGTGAGTGTAAAAGTAGTCATTGAAACACTAGCAATTAAAATAGCTGTTGATGCTCTTTTTGGCTTCCTTTATTGGTGACTCCTCCTTTGAAACAGTAAGAGAATATATATTGGGCTTACAAGTGTGAAGATTGAAACTTATATTACACAAAACCAATTGGCTTATGTTAAAGTCCAATATCCAACACTTATATATCACTCTCTTAGGTTATATTTATTACCATAGGTTATTAGACCTATTGTACCATAGGCTATTAAACCCACACCTCTACTCAAGTGCAACTCTCATAGGTTATAAGACCCGTCGTACCATAAGTTATTAGACTGACACCCCCGCTCAAGTGCAATTACCATAGGTTATTAGATTGGCCGTATCATAGGTTATTAGACCCACCATTGGGCTCAGTCGGTTTTTTGTTAGATGCGTTATCATTTGTATCTAAGAATACTTTAGACTGTTAGGTTTGCCGTTTGGCTCGTGTTCTGATACTATAATGGAACCATAACAGAATATTGGCTTGTGCTCTGATACCATAACAGAATATATATTAGGTTTATAAGTATAAAAATTGAAACTCATATTACACAAAACCAATTAGTTTATAATAAAGTCCAATCTGTAATATCTATACACTACTTTTTTATGTTCTATTTATTAAATATGAAACTTTTAGTCTCCAACAGGTGGCAAATGCAGATGTTGAATTACCTGCTTTGATTATAATGAAGTTTGAATTTCCCTGATGTCGTGGCCCATATCTCATGGGAAGTTTATGTCTTGTGCATTTTCCAATCTTTGAATATTGCAGCTTCACAGAAACAATCTTTCAAACTTGCTTGTTCGCATTCTTCCTTGGATTGCGATCTCAGATTAGAATATGAACCATCTTCCCACGAAATATTAGAGTCTCAATGCTGTACTTGATATTTCCAGCCTTGCTTTTGCAACTTTCTGCTGAGAAATTCTTTTGACAGCCTGAAGCTTAGCTGCCCTCTTTAATTCTTGCATATCCTGGAAAACAATGACGCCTGATTTCTTGATCATTTGAACAAATACCCATTAAGGCTACAAAGACCTTTAGGCAAACACTCAAGGCCAAAGTTCCCTAGGGGTCTTCTGTAGAAGCCCAGACAATTCAACTGTTGCTGTTATGTTTTTAATTTATATGAATAGAGTTGAAAGATCAATTTTCATCAGATAGATCGTTTCTTCTGTAAGATTTTTTATATTGAAACCTGTTGAATTGAGCAGGTAAAAATGGCCATCAACATCCAGGTTTCATGACACATTGTCATCCCATCTTGCTCTACAGGATACCCAGTAAGCATGTGTTTTCTGTCTGCAGTATCCTTTGGGCACTGCACAAGGTTTTCATCCTTCTGCATCTTAAGCAAAAACGTCCCAGTGATTGATTGGTTTCTGAGACTCTTGAAACCATCTGTTTCCCTGCTAGGAGATGTTGAACTGGGAACAGTTTATTGGTTGGGTGTACAAAAGGTTTGGAAATTCACACAATGGATGTCTTCTGACCTTATAGTGATTGTTGAATGAATCTACCAGCACATTTAAGAATCAATGTAACATCAGCGGGAACTGGAGGGTTGTCATGATTCGCTGTCCAAACAACAATTTTCCCATCTATTCTGGCAATAAAGATTCCCACTGTAAAACCATTCCCTCGTTTTAGAATCCAAAACCATAAAAACTAGAAGACGACAGCCATGAAGAGTTTCCTGCAGGCGATTACAAAGCACCCAGACTTGTATTAACATGACAGAAAATGAGATGGCAACCATTTTTGTAGTGTTCTCGTTTTTGTTACAATCCCGAGAACTGGAGTAATAAACTAATTTAGTATTTAGTGGGAACATAGTATTCTACGAATGTGGCATTCGCATTTTCCGAGTGCTAGGCGTAAGTTGTGAAGAACAGTCAAAGATTTTTGTGCCTTCTTGCAATAAACCTTATTGGCATTCCACGGTATATTTAAGTAGATTATCGGGGTGGCTTTTGTCTATTTGGAAAATATTTTGTTCTTCAAAGCACTATAAAAATGGAGTGGAGCTTTCAGGATTTTTCACTTTGTGCTAAAAGAAAAAAGGTTTAACAATCCAGAACTAAATGTACCTACATAAATTTGAATTAATCAAGTGATAACCCCTTATCGATGTTAGGTGTACATATTTTGAATACACAAAATAGACTTACAAATGATGAAATATAATATGATTAGATGTTATTTTATTCTTAATTTAAAATACTCAAATCATATGATAACACATAATTTATATATTCAGAAGTATGTGTATGTAGTTTTATTGTAGCCCTTAAGGGTAGTTGACAAAAGTCAGGATATCCAAACAATAAAGAAAGCATGAGTTTGAAACTTACTGACGGTATATTAAAATTAAACTTGATTCATTAAGTGTCGTGATTGTGGGATTGGTCAGTAGAGTTAGGAGTTTCTCGTTGGCATAAATAATCCCACAAGTTGAAGGATTACATTCAAGATTAATATTAGCTACTCATTATTATTATTATTATTATTTGGCTAAACTAATGTTAGCTACTCTATCTGCAACAAGAGTTACCTTATTCTAAATTATGATTTTTAGATTCACAAAAGAATGGTTATTATTAAATTAGAGGAAGTAGAACATAAATCCACTCTTTAAATTACATAAATACATTTGAAATAAATAAAAGAAAATGGAAAATTGGTTAAGCTTCATTCTCTTTTTCAGGACTCATATAGAAGTAAGAAAAGAGGTAGAGCTTGGAGGAATTGGAATCTCAACCGTTCCTTCTAGCTTGAGTAAAACTTTCTTCATTGAAGGGCGTAGTGATGGCTCATCAAGAATACACTAGAGTGCAACTTTGATCATCCTCTTCAGTTGTTTTAGATCAACCTCTTCATTTCTTACCAATTGCTTCAACTCACCAGCATCAAAACACTGGTAAACCTAATCTTGGAGAACAATTTGATTGTCTAGAAAGTTTTGGTCCTTACATTTTCGACAATATATGATCTCTAACAACCCCACTCCAAAACTATAAACATCTGTTTTACTGTCACGGCTAGATTTCGATGGCATTCTGGGGCAATATATCCTCTTGTTCCTCTTATGCTGATAAAAGTGTTAGTTTGATCCGACTTCAACAACTTCGCCAATCCAAAGTCAACAATTTTCGCGCATCTATTCTTTTCCATGAGTACGTTGTGACGTTTTATGTCACAATAGATGATTTGCGTTTGGCACTCATCATGCAAATAAAAAATTCCTCGAACTATATCCTGAGCAATGTCCATTCTTTCTATCCAATTAAGCTGTTTTTCAAGTGTCAAGAGTAGATCAGCAGGAGAACCATTGCTCATGTACTTGGATACTAACACCTTGTTGGGTCCATCAAAGGAATAACCAAACAAATGAACTAAATTCTTGTGATAGGTTCTCCTAATTACCTTTATCTCAGTCAGAAATTCCCTCTCCTCTTCTGCTAACACCTTCTCTAATTTCTTGACAGCTACAAACTTATTACAATGCATCATAATCCCTTTATAAACTGTACTTGAAGATCCTCTGTCAATCTCTTCCTTGAAATCATTGGGTAGTTTCTCGATCTCTGCAAAAGTAAAAGATACTAGAGCAATGTTCTCACAAAACCTGAAATTACCATTTCCAGGAATTATTCTGTTTGACTAGGCTTGGTATTCGTGAATGAAAATCGCGCAAGTTCCAAAAACAAGTATAGAAGCACCAAAAACATAACTTAATGTAAAGGTGTCGATGGGTCGGACCGGACCATTAATATATAAAGGCCCAAGACCCTACCCATATAAAAATGGGCCTTAAATGGGCCGAGAGGGGCCGGCTTTAAATATTTAAAAAAAATTATTTAAAATTTTTAAACACAAATTATTTTTCAAATTATAAAACATAAATAAATATATACTATGATAATATTCAAATGGATTGAATTCATTTGATACTTGATTCATTTATAATATTTTGTAATGATAAAATTAAAATAAAAATAAAATTATAAACACAAATAATTATTATTTATGAATTCAGATATTTTCTGAAAGATAATTGATGAGAGAAAATGAGATTCAAAATATAATGAAATAATTGAGATTAAGAGATTTGTAAATGAAAGTGAAAATGAAGAAAAATTGAATAGGTTTATATAAGAAAAAAATTAATTAATTAAAAAACTTTAAAAAAAAAAATGAAGGCCAAGGCTTTTGTTTCCCTCCACCTAATAAGGCTTCTACCTTGCGACAGAAGGTAGAAAGCCTTCTGCTGTAACGCAGAAGGATAGACAAGGCAGAAGCCTCGCTTCTGCTAGCAAAAATCTTTTTTAAAAAAATTATTTTTAAACAGTATCTGACCGGGCCGGGTCAGTCCATAGGTCTAATATTAAAGTCCTAAGTCTAGCCCGATGGCAATATCAATTCCTTGGCCTTGTGCTGTTGCAAGACAAGCCCGCCTTCAGTATTCAACAGCAAGGTAGCGTTGCTGGTGACTGGTGGATCATCGCGGTACAGTGTCCACACTACAGTTCTCTCAGGAATTCTGGCAAGGAAAATTCCAAACAGCATAGCCATTGCCTCGCGGGTAAAATCCAAAGGCATAGAGTTTAGAACTTGACAGCCATGAGGAGTTTGTGGTTGGTCTTAGAGAAGATCCCAGGCTTATATTAGACTGTCTTTGTTGAACTGTAACAAAAGAAGATGCAAATAAGAAGAACAAGAAGATAGAATGGATTGAAAGAAATTGAAATCTCTGCATTCTAAAGTTAAAAAAATGAATTTTGATTGTAGTGAATCGATTTGGGGCTAACTAATAAACAGGATCCTGGAATGCATATTTCTAAGACCTATGAAAATTAATCAAAAGTCTCCTAAGTCAAGTAGTCATCCATTAGGACCATTACCATTCAGTATTATACCAATTAGTGGCATGCTGACTTCTCTTCTTCTTCTCCTTTTCTAGTTCTTTTCACATTTTTTCCAATTTTCATATCAGCTTTCAAAAACAAAGATTATTCTAAATTTTAACTATAACAAATGAGCAATACTATTTACACCCAGTTTTGAATATTGAATTAGGTACTAAAATATATGTTATTATATGAATAACTTTTATTTTAATTCAAAATCACTCCATCACATAAAGACGTATTATTTAAGTATCCAATTGGATACTGAAATTAGATGTATATAATTTTATTAAAATAGATTTTTGAATTTGAATTGTAATATTATGCTCAAAAATCTGTGAAGTGATCAGTTTTCTTAACCTTTGTAGAACTGTCTCTTTTATTTGAATTTGAAAATTGATTATGCAGTAATTGGAAGAATAATGCAGCTAGAGATGCTTATTGTCAAAAGCTACTTCCTGAAAATTACTATGCCACTAACATACCATTTCTAAGTCATCTTATTTTTCTCTAATTACACGGCTTCCAGGAAAGCTGACATCCCTCACTCTACTGACACGGGATTGAAACTTGGGCTGCCCAATATTTTTCCTTTTCATTGAAAGAGAGAGAGATAATTACATCAGACAGTTCTATTACTAAACTTTGTTGGTGTGCTAATGTGTTTTAATTAGATTTTGTTCATACGTTTATGAGGAGTCATTTTTATAATTTAGCATTGTTTTTAAAATCCGAACTATTGGTTATTACCCTCGTGCACCTTTTGCTACCATTTGTTGATATGAAGCCAAACTTTCTAACAAATCTATCAATACGAATGTTTAAGTTTTTCAAAACTTATTTAAATTTATAAATGGATTTTTGCAACTTACATTTACCAACTTACTAATTGAGAATGAAACCATTCGGGTTGTGTATAAAACACATCCTCTACAAGGTTTTATTTTTGGAAAACGGTCTTGATCTCTGATAGGCCTCCAATTAACAAGACCTATCACAGGAAGGGCAGGAAAGGAAATTCCTCTCCAGTAGCTGAGATAGCAATGATCCAGGATAAACATCATCAAGATAAAGCAAAGAAACCTGATGAAGATAAAGCAAAGAAACCAGACAAGGCTCATCAAGATAAATAAGAAAAAAAAGGTTAATGCACATCTGCAAGGCTGCTTGGCTATAAAAGGAAAAGAAGGCAGTGAAGGAGAGCATGACGAGAAACACAATTAATTGGGGTTTGGGGGCTTCGGCCTAGGGCCATTGGTTACTGTTCTCGGCAGTCCAATGTATTGAATCCAGTATTTCTGATTCAATTAAATAAGCAGTGTAATCTACACGTCATAATTAAATAAAAGTAGCGTTGTTTATTCATTATCATTTTGTCTATTACATACAACTTTCTTTCCTTATTACATTCACACAAGAACACATAATCACTCCTATTTCCAGCTTGTTGGCACTTGAGTCAGCTCCAGGGGACAGCAACATTCCTGCAGGAGGCACCACTCCCAGTCCAGAAATGCATCACAAGTGGTATCCGAGCGAGGGAGAAGTCAGGGTATGGTCAGCACAAGGATGGAATCCAAGGTAGAACAATTCAGAAAAACGACAACTAAAAGATTTAATGGCCTGGAATTAGAGGTCGGAATACTCAAAGAAGAATTGAAGGGGATTTAAACGGAGTTAAGAGAAGTTCGTTCAATGAGGAAGGAATTGTCAGAAATCAAAGATATCATAGCTGTGGTTTGCCAAAAAGAACTCAAAGGCAAATCAATCACTGACCACTCACAAGTTCAAGAAAACATTGAAGTATTGGGAAGCAGTAAAAGGGCAGAAGAGGAACATAGAGAAAATAACCCATAAGGAGCCAAAAGTAACCCACCTGGAAGCAGGAGAAGCTGTTAGCAACAGAGGAATAGGGGGAGGAGAGATCTACCCAAGGCGCATAGAAATACCCATGTTCGGAAGAGATGATCCAGTAGGCTGGATTTTCAGGACTGAAAAATATTTCAGAGTCAATCGCGTCAGAGAGGAAGAAAAGGTTCAAGCGGATAGTGTATGTATGGAAGGAGTGACACTAACATGGATTCAATAGGAGGAGGCCTGAGGAACATTTGGTAGTTGGGAAGAATTTAAAGAAGCACTGATCGAAAGATTTCGTGCAACCCAAGATGGCACGACATATGAGGAACTTCTCTCTCTACGACAATGGGGAACGGTTGCTGACTACCGTTATTATTTTGAAAAACTTTTGGCATCTCTATTAGATATGTCGGACGACGCACTAAAACGGGTATTTGTAAATGGACTGAAGGATGAAATCCAAGCTGAGATCAGGGTCATAGCACCAGCAAATCTGTGCCAAGCTATGGGTGCTGCTCAACGTGTTGAAGATCAAAATGTCTTATTGGTTCAGGTGCTGCACAACCGACCTGTAAAGCACAACCCAAATGTCTTTAGTTCATCTCAACACTAGATGACCAACGGGCCTAACCTAAGGCCATTCCAGCGGCAGCCTTCCATGGCCCAATCCAACAACTCCACCCAGCCTTTGCATAGTAGAAGTCCATCAACACAGGCTGCCACAGCCACCCGACCCAATCCGATAACCCCGACCCATATCCCCTTCAACCAATCAAATAATTGGGTTCTAACAAACCCTAGTAGCTTTGTCGCCAATTCGTTCAGACAACCACTGATCAAAGTTTCAAACAATAACGGTAACATGTGTGACTCCCTTTTCAATGACTTTTTGAGATCGAGCAATAGGAAAAGTATATGAAAGGGTTGTGTTATCGTTGTGTGAGCCATTTGGCCCCAATCATCGATGTCGACAAAAAACACTCTAGGTACTACTCATCAGTGATGCAAGAGAGGGCAGAGAAATGTTAGACTCAGGCGAAGTGACAGTAGCAGAAGTAGTAGCAAGGGAAGAGGAGGCAACAAACATTTCTGAGGAAACCATTGAACTCGCAGCCCTTTTGGTAGCCGAAATCAACCCCTATCGAACATTCAAAATTGTTGGAGAAATTTTAGGCCATGGTGTATGCATTCTTATTAACAATGAAGCCAATCATAATTTCATTTCAGAGGCATTGGCTCGAAAAATTAATCTACCTATAATGGCTACAAAAAATTTTGGGGTTACAGTGGGGGATGGCTATCAATTGAAGGGGACCGGTATCTGCAAAAACATAAAACTAAAAATGCAAGGGATCGAAGTCATCCAAGATTTCCTACCTATTAAACTTGGGAATATTGATGTTATCTTAGGAATAGAATGGCTCTCTAGGCTACAGGATGTGAAAACCAATTGGAAATTATTAACTCTCAAGTTTAGACAAAACAACAAGTGGTTAGAACTACAAGGGGACCCTACACTCACCAGGTTGGAAACTTCTTTAAAAACTCTCCTCAAAACAGTTTAAGATGAGGGAATTGGCTATTGGCTTGAATGGTCTAAAACTGGAGAAGAAAAACACACTTTAATTGACCTACCTAAAGACATCCTCAACCTTTTATAAGAATTCCATCAAATATTTGAAGCTTCCAACAGTTTGCCACTCCAACTCACTAGCGACCATGCCATCAATTTGATTGAAGAAGCACTACCACCAAACATTTGTCTATACCGTTATCATTATTGCCAAAAGACCAAGATGGAAAAAATAGTTCAAGAACTATTAGATTCTGGGATCATTAGACCAAGTACCAGTCGATATTCCAGTCCAGTTTTGTTGGTCAAGAAAAAGGATAGAGGATGGCACTTCTGTGTTTACTGTAAGGCCCTTAACAAAATTACCATTCTAGACAAGTTTCCAATCCCACCATTAATAAATTCTTAAATGAACTAGGGGGAGCTACCATCTTTTCTAAATTGGATCTGAAATCTGGATATCACCAAATTAGGGTAGTTGAGAATGATATTGAGAAAACAACTTTCAGAACTCATAATGGGCACTACAAATTCCTGGTTATGCCATTCGGCTTGTTTAATGCACCAGTTACCTTTCAAGCTTTGACGAATGACATCTTTCATCCCCATTTACGAAGATTTATCTTGGTTTTCTTTGATGACATCCTCATCTATAACCCTGGCAAGAAAACTCACTTGACCCACCTCCGTACAACTTTCCAAATATTAAAACAACATGAGTGTAGGATCGAATGGCCTAAGAGGGGGGGTGAATTAGACAACTTTAAAACTATCTTTACCAAATTTGATAATTAAAGCAATTTATTCAAATCAAATTATGTTGCCTATCTTTAATCCAATGTATGAAAATAACTAAAATATTTCAAATAATCAATACAATCAAAATAACATAACATAAAATACAAGTTTAAGGGAAGAGAAAATCAAACACGCGATATATAGTGGTTCAGCTCAACTCCTCCAAGCTTTCTCCCTTGGAGTATTCTACTAATCCTTGGTTGACTAAAACCTCAACCAAGCTTTTCTTCACAACCAAAATAGCTTCCAAGGTGTTATTAACCTTTACAAATGTTGAAACTCAATTTCTCTCATAAGAAATTTTCTAATCTCTCTAAGAGTGAACCTCACTCTTTTATAACACAAATTTTAGTATGAAATTGAAATATGATCTCTCTCAAGAGTGTATATGAAAGTTAAAGCTTAGTACAACCCAATGCAAATGAAATTACAAAGTGTATGAGCAAGGGTTTTGATTAAAGAGAAGAATTTGCAAGTAAATAGCTCAAAATTAATTTGCTCTCAAATATGTGAAAGTTCTTGGTGGCAAAAGTTCTTTTCGAATGAAATTGATTGGGTTTATATAGGGGAAAATAAGGAAAGTTACCGTTGTGTACAAAGATAGCAGTTTTAGTTTTCTAAAAAATACACAATTCGGTCGACCGGATGGAATTCGGTCAACCGGATGTGACGTGGCACTTCCGTGGAGCTTACGTGGCACTAGCCGTTGGAAAAATTCAAACCAAAATTCGGTCAACCGAATTTCTGAAGCCAAAATTCATGGCTTCTGGACAATTCGGAAGCTGATTCGGTCGGTTAAATTCGGTCGATCAAATTTTATTACATTTTACCCCCTAAAGTTTCAAAAATTTTTTGACCCCTAAAACTTTGAAAAGTGACAATTTAACCCATTTTTTTGAAAATTCTTTCAAAACCAACTTTAAGATATGAAAATGTAGTTCACAAAACTTCATCATTTTAAAAGAATTAATAAACTTTGGTGAAAGAATTGGCTTAAACCAATAAGTTTGAAAAATGACATTTTAACCCAAAATGTGAAAGATATGAAAATGAGTTTTCAAGTGAGCTATCCCATACAAATAAATATTCTAATCAAAACGAATACTCTAAATTACAAATATATCTACCTAACACTTGAGTTTTTCTTCAAATCTTCAATAATTCTTCAATTGACTCTTCTATTTCATTTCCATCTTAAAACTCCTTCAAGTGCATTAGATAAATCTTTGTAATCTAAGCTCACACTCAATTAAAATCATTAGTCAATATGTTTAGGGACATATTAGTTTGTTATAATCAAAATAAGAGCATAATGACTCATTGAGTCAACAATCTCCCCCTTTTTGATGATGACAAACACATATGCACTTCAAGGAATTTTATAAAATATATCAATGAATATATTTCCTTGAAGTTAAGAAACACTTGATTTTTAAAAAATTTTGCAAGAATTTGCCTTAAAAAATTAAGTTTCCTCTCCCTAAATATATGCAAATAATAATATGTTCAACATCAATATCCTTATCAAAATATCCACAATATCCACAACATATATCTTCATTAAAATATCCACATCATCAATGAAATGAAAGTAACAATCACCAATCAAACCTTTTTCCCCCTTTGTCATTATCAAAAAGAATAAGGCAATGGATAAAATGACATAATCAAGGAGACAAAAGAATGTGAAAGCAAATGACCACCCAAATGGCCCAAAAATATAGAATATAACATGTATAACTTCTCATCAAGACATAGTGCATGAATATAATGTCTAAATAAGTATGAGCATCAAAATAAGAGCATTAACAATTCAAACAAGATAAAACATCAAAGCATGTGGAAAATCCATGGACATTAAATATCACATCCATAATCATAATCAAATGTATCCGTAATCAAAAATAGAATATAACATGTTTACTTCTCCCCCTTTGTCATTATAAAAAGGAAAATAAGCAAGATATATATCCACAAGGCAAAGAAAGACTAAAATACCTTAACACATACATAGAAGATATGATTATCAACGCTAAACCAATAAAAAAAAAAAATCCAAACAATCATAATCATCCAAGTAAGAGTACTAATGTTTAGACAATGTAAAGTGTAAGTTCATGTAAAATACACGAATATATCACATAAACTAACAAGTGCTTAACATACACAAACTAATCACATAAGTATCAACTTAAATAAAATGAAGCACAAAAGTAAGTTTTCAAATGGAAAATAGAGAAGAAGTATAAATGTCATATTGAGTGCAATAAAATAAGATGAAATGCACCATGGCTTCAAATGTATGTACAAGGGCAAAGATGTAAATGAACATTCACACATTTGAAATTTGAATACACACCCAAGTTAAAAATGGTGAGAGAAATCCAATGGTATAGTTGAAATCCAAAAAGGATAACCAAAAAAGGTATTTAAAGACAAAAACCAAATTTTGGATGAATTGGAGAAAAATTCAAATTTTTGGGGTCTAAAATCTTTAGAGATTTTGTTGAAAATTTAGGTGAACTATGATGTTTTTGAAAGATAATTTTGGTTAGAAAGTGTAAAAAAAATGTTGGGAACCAATTTGATAAAAAAAAGTTGAAGAAACATGATGTAAAAAGGTGGAGAAACATTTCCCCTTATACATTGTAGAATCACTGTAGCAAACGGTCGACCGAATTTTCCAATTTATCAGCCGAATTCTGTAAAATTCTGGTGTATATTTTATGCACTTTGTTATCCCATATTGAGTATAAACAAGCCAAAATGATCCAACTATGCAATTTTGACTCAATAACATAAAGTACAATGAAATTGGATGCTAAATATGAGGAAAAAATAAATCAAACACATCAAAAATCAATACAAGAATAATTGGTACAAGGAAACTATCAAGGATGGTCAAACATGAAATGATGCATAAAACATATATTGACATTCTCAATTAAACCAAAGCACCATAACCACAATGATATGTAAATGTAAATGCTAATATGGTGATTCCATGATCCCAAGTTCACCTCTAATTTTGCAAAAACGTTCTTCCCCAAGAGGTTTTGTAAAAATATCCGCAAGTTGATTTTCGGTGGATACAAAGTCAAGACAAATATCACCCTTTTGAACATGATCTCGAATAAAATGATATCTAATTTCTATATGCTTGGTTCGAGAGTGTTGAATGAGATTTTTGGATAAGCTAGTAGCACTTGTGTTGTCACACAAGATTGGAGTTTTAGATAGGCTAACTCCATAATCCCTAAGGGTTTGTTGCATCCACAAGGCTTGAGCACAACAACTATCGGCGGCAATATATTCCGCTTCCGCGGTTGATAAAGCTACGGAGTTTTGTTTCCTTGAAAACCATGAAACTAATGCATGACCTAGAAAATGACAAGTACCACTAGTACTTTTTCTATCGACTTGGCTTCCGGTAAAGTCGGCATCCGAATAGCTCACTAGGTCAAAAGACGTTTCTCTAGGATACCACAACCCTAAAAATCTAGTTCCATGTAAATATTTGAAGATTCTTTTAAGGGCTTTTAAATGAGATTCCTTAGGACATGATTGGAATCGAGCACACAAGCACACACTAAATATAATATCGGGTTTACTAGCAGTTAAATATAAAAGAGAGCCAATCATACCTCTATACATTTTAACATCAACATTTGGCCCACTCTCATCTTTGGTGACCTTGATAGTTGAACTCATTGGTGTGCTTGCAGCTTTTAGTCCTTCCATGCCAAACCTCTTTAATAAGTCCTTGATGTATGAAGATTGGTTGATGAAGATACCTTCTTTGCTTTGCTTGATATTAAGTCCGAGAAAATACTTGAATTCTCCCATCATGCTCATTTCAAATTCTTTGCTGATGAGGTTAGAAAATTCTTCACACAAAGAGACATTAGTAGATCCAAAAATGATATCATCAACATAAATTTGAACTAAAAGTATGTCATTTTCTTTTCTCTTAATAAACAACGTAGTATCTACTTTTCCAATGCAAAAGTCTTTTTCAAGCAAGAATTTACTCAAACGTTCATACCATGCTCGAGGTGCTTGTTTTAAACCATAAAGAGTTTTTGAAGTTTCAAAACATGGTTTGGAAAATCATGACTTTCAAACCCGGGAGGTTGTTCAACATAAACTTCCTCCATGATAAATCCATTTAAGAAAGCACTTTTGACATCCATTTGATATAAAATAAAATTTTTAGAACTTGCAAATGCCAAAAGCATCCTAATGGATTCTATCCTAGCTACCGGTGCAAAAGTTTCTTCAAAATCTATTCCCTCCTCTTGGTTGTAGCCTTGAGCCACTAATCTAGCTTTATTTCTAACAACCACTCCGGATTCATCCATTTTATTTCTAAAAACCCATTTTGTGCCAATAACGGATTGATGATCCGAACGAGGGACTAGTTCCCAAACATTATTTCTTTCAAATTGATTTAGTTCCTCTTGCATGGCTAACATCCAAAATCATCATTTAATGCATCATGAAATGTTTTTGGTTCAAATTGTGAAAGAAATGCTAAATTATTACAAAGATTAAATGATGATCTAGTTTTAACACCTTGATTTTTCTCACCAATAATTAATTCTTTAGGATGAGCATTTGCATACCTCCAAGCCTTAGGAAGATCTTTATCTTTATCTTCTTCATGTTTTAGCTCTTGGTTTGCTTCATCCTTATCATCATTTGGTGAATCATGAATTTCCGTTTGGTCTCCATTTTTAACTTGATCATCATCAATATCAACTTGCACACTAGTTAAAGGATTAGATTTATCAAAAATAACATGCATGGATTCCTCAACTACTAGTGTCCTTTTGTTAAACACTCTATATGTTTTGCTAGATGATGAATATCCAAGAAAAATGCCAATGTCCAATTTTGAATCAAATTTTCCTAAGTTTTCTTTTGTGTTCAAAATAAAGCATTTGCATTCAAAAACTTTAAAATAACCAATATTTGGTTTTTTGTTTTTCCAAAGTTCATATGGAGTTAAATCTAAAGATGGTCTTATTAAAACACGATTTAAAACATAGCATGCGGTGTTTACGACTTCCGCCCAAAAATATTGAGGTAAAGCTTTTTCATTTAACATGGTTCTAGCCATCTCTTGAATTGTCCTATTTCTTTCTTTCAACAACACCATTTTGTTAGGGAGTTCTAGGACAAGAGAATTCATGTTCAATACCATGCTCATCACAAAAGTTTTCGAATAAATGATTTTCAAATTCTCCCCCATGATCACTTCTAATGCAAGAAATATACATTTCTTTTTCTTTTTGTATTTTCTTGACAAATTTTGAAAATGCATGGAGGGCTTCATCTTTTGATGCAAGAAAAAGTACCCAAGTGAATCTTGAAAAATCATCAACAATAACAAAAGCATAATGTTTTCCACTTAGGCTTGCAGTTCTTGAATGACCAAAAAGATCAATATGAAGAAGTTGTAAAGATCTAGATGTAGAAATATGAGTTTTACTTTTAAAAGAATTTTTTGTTTGTTTACCAAATTGACATGCATCACAAATTTTATCTTTGATAAAATCTATTTTCGGAAGACCTTTTACAAGCTCCTTCTTGGAGATTTTTGAAATCAAGTCCATGCTAGCATGACCTAATCTTCTATGCCACAACCAACTATTTTCATGCAATGCGGAGAAACATAGATTTTCATGAGATGCATTTTCTACATTTATAGTGTAAACATTTCCATCTCTATTTCCTACACAACTTGTTTTTCCATCATTCATATTTTCTATAGTGCAACTATTTGGCTAAAAAATGACTTTAAATCTTTTATCACATAGTTGACTAATGCTAAGGAGATTATGTTTAAGACTATCTACCAAAAGAACATTTTCAATGATAATATGAGAATTGTTACCAATATCTCCAATGCCAATAATTTTACCCTTCGCATTGTCTCCAAAGGTGACATGTCCTCCATCTTTCTTGCTTATTGTCGAGAAAAGTGAAATATCTCCGGTCATGTGTCTTGAGCAAGCACTATTGAGGAACCATTTGCTTTTCTTCCTTTTATTTTTCGGTTCCTAAACACAATGGAAGATTCAAGAATTTGTCTTAGGTACCCAAATCATGTTGGGTCCTTGGTGGTTAGTTTTTGTTCCCTTAGGAACCCACACTTTCTTAGTGCCCATATGATTTTTTTTTTGAATTGGGCAAGATGATGAGATATGACCTTTATTTCCACAATAATTTCAAGTTATATTTGATTCACTTGAAGTTGAGGCTTTAACAAAATAATTTTTTAAGTATTTTGCCTTGATAAAAGGTTTATAACCAAGTCCTCTTTTGTTTAAGACTCCCCTTTCTACACCAAGCATTTTATCAAGAATATCTTTTCCATTTTTAAATTTTAAAACTATTTCACTTAAATCCTTTGCTCCCCTTTTTAAAACTTCAATTTCATTTTCTATAATTTCTTTTTCCCTTTTAGCTATGCAAAGATCATTTTCAAACTTTTGTTTTTCTTTTTCAAAAATGGAACACTTATTTTCTTCATTTTCTTTTCCTTTAAGCTTAAGGATTTTTTAGTTAAGATTTTCATTTTCTTTCTTTAAGGACTCATTTTCCTTTTCCAAATTAAAATTTTTCTTTTTAAGGGTTGCATTTTTAAACATGCAAAGAGCAAGTTTTTCATTCATCTCTTCAAGTGTATCATATAACTCTTCATATGAGGGGTTTTCATCTATCTCATCATCTATGTCATCTAAATCATCACAAGTATTAGATGAGTTAGAGTTAGTTATCTCATTATTTGTAATTGCCATGAAACACATGTTGGCCACTTCATTATCCTCCTTTTCGGATTCACTTTCATCGCTATCATCCCACGTAGCCTTCATTGCTTTTTTTTTCAATCTACCAATTTTGAGGAGAGGGCAATCATATTTGATGGTCCCGGCTTCTTGCATTCATAACACACAATTTGTTCTCTCCTTTGTCTTTCTCCCCTTTCACTTTTAGAATCATCCCTTTTTATGAAGTTTTCATTTCTTCTTAGCTTTCTATTCCTTAGAAGCTTTCTAATCTTTCTACTCAAGAGTGCAATGTCTTCATCTTCATCATTTGATGTCTCCTCTTCCTCTTCTAGAAACTTTTCATTCTCTTTGATGGATGATTTGAAGGCGATACTCTTTTTCTTCTTCTCCACTTCTTCAATTTGTCGTTGCTTCATAGTAAGCTCATGAATGAGAAGTGAACCTAAAAGCTCTTCAAGAGGTAGAGTCTTAACATCTTTTGCTTATTCGATTGCCGTCACTTTGGGATCCCAAGAGGGAGGCAAACATCTAAGAAGTTTCTTGACATTTTCTTGGTTAGTATAAACTTTACCAAGATTTTTCAATTCATTCACAATAGTAATAAATCTATCAAACATGTCACTAATAGTTTCATTTTCATTCATCTTAAACAACTCGTATGAGTGTGTGAGCATGCTAATTTTA
Organism: Mangifera indica; assembly: GCF_011075055.1. NCBI lineage: Eukaryota > Viridiplantae > Streptophyta > Magnoliopsida > Sapindales > Anacardiaceae > Mangifera > Mangifera indica. The sequence continues at coordinate 55,076 of NW_025401142.1, read as the reverse complement.
GTCTCTTTGACTTGTGAAGTCCCCTCATTTGACACCATCAATAATTCCCAAATTTCTTTAGCCGAGGTATAAGCTTATACCTTGTTAAAGTTATATTCATTTAATGCACAATATAACACATTCATAGCTCTAGCATTAATGGCAATATTCTTCTTATCTTGAGGGGTCATTTCTTCCCTAGTTTTGGGCACTTGTTTTCCATCTACTTCTTTCATAGGAACAAAAGGTCCATCTTGCACTACATCCCACAATTCATAATCACTTTGAAGGAAAATCGAAATGCGATTTTTCCAATGGGCATATCCGGTGTCATCAAACAATGGCGGTCTATTAGGGGCAAGCCCTTTACTAACGGTATGAGATTTTCCTAGGTTCATGGCCATTGCTCTAAACGGTTAAGTTTATGAGAATGAGCAACCAAGCTCGAATACCAGTTGTAGGATAGAATGGCCTAAGAGGGGAGGTGAATTAGGCAACTTTAAAACTATCTTTACCAAATTTGATAATTAAAGCAATTTATTCAAATCAAATTATGTTGCCTATCTTTAATCCAATGTATGAAAATAACTAAAATATTTCAAATAATCAATACAATCAAAATAACATAACATAAAATACAAGTTTAAGGGAAGAGAAAATCAAACACGCGATGTATAGTGGTTCGGCTCAACCCGGCCTACGTCCACTCCTCCAAGCTTTCTCCCTTGGAGTATTCCACTAATCCTTGGTTGACTAAAACCTTAACCAAGCTTTTCTTCACAACCAAAATAGCTTCCAAGGTGCTATTAACCTTTACAAATGTTGAAACTCAATTTCTCTCACAAGAAATTTTCTAATCTCTCCAAGAGTGAACCTCACTCTTTTATAACACGAATTTTAGTATGAAATTGAAATATGATCTCTCTCAAGAGTGTATATGAAAATTAAAGCTTACTACAACCCAATACAAATGAAATTAGAAAGTGTATGAGCAAGGGTTTTGATTAAATAGAAGAATTTGCAAGTAAATAGCTCAAAATTAATTTGCTCTCAAATATGTGAAAGTTCTTAGTGGCAAAAGTTCTTTTCGAACGAAATTGATTGGGTTTATATAGGGGAAAATAAGGAAAGTTACCGTTGTGCACAAAGATAGCCGTTTTAGTTTTCCAAAAAACGCACAATTTGATCGATTGGATGGAATTCGGTCAACTGGATGTGACGTGGCACTTCCGTGGAGCTTACGTGGAATTAGCCATTGGAAAAATTCAAACCAAAATTCGGTCGACCGAATTTAATTCGGTTGACCAAATTTCTGAAGTCAAAATTCATGGCTTCTAGATAATTCAGAAGCTGATTCGATCGGTCAAATTCGGTCGACCGAATTTTATTACATTTTACCCCCTAAATTTTCAAAAATCGTTTTGACCCCTAAAACTTTGAAAAGTGACAATTTAACCCATTTTTGAAAATTCTTTCAAAACCAACTTTAAGATATGAAAATGTAGTTCACAAAACTTCATCATTTTAAAAGAATTAATAAACTTTGGTGAAAGAATTGGGTTAAACCAATAAGTTTGAAAAATGACATTTTAACCCAAAATGTGAAAAATATGAAAATGAGTTTTCAAGTGAGCTATCCCATGCAAATAAATATTCTAATCAAAATGAATACTCTAAATTACAAATATATCTACGACCAAATGACTATTTCCCACCTAAGGTATGCTGTAATGACAAGTTTTCACCCTTTAACTATGGAAACATCAAACACCCATCTATGACCGATTAGATTTAACAAAACCCTAACGGTGATAAGGGTAAAATCATCATTTTCTCTAGAATATTAAAAATAAACTAAAATAGAATATATTTTGCCCACCTAAACTTTAAAAACTAAAATTCCCTCCAGCCTAAGTTTTAAAAAATCGTAGTTTCACCCTCCCGAAGCATTGCCCACGGTCTCCGGCTCCATTGTCGACGGTCTCTCCCTCCCGAAGCATCCTCACCTTTCAGAGATCTCTTTCCTCCCATTTGGACTTCCAATCGAAGTCAGAGAAGCTGTGGAAGACGAAAAACTTCATCAGGGAAGACGAAGTTCTTCGTCTTTCCAGTCGTCGTCGTCGTTTAGGAAGACGACGTCTTCCCAGACGAAGACAAGACGACGAGACGACTCATCGTCCTCTGGGAAGATGAGTCATCTTCATCTGGGAAGACAATCATCTTCCCAGACAACGAAGATGAGATCAATCGATCTCATCTTTATCGTCTGGGAAGATGATTTCTCTTTCCAGACGGCTTCTCTCTGCATCAGATGCGTTGAGGTCGAGTTGAAAGGGGTCGTCGGTGGAAGAGAAACCATTGGGAAGGGAAAACGGCCGATGATGGCGCCGAAGAAAGCGATGGAGAAGGGTTTGGAAATTGGAAGGGTTTGGAAATAAACCCTAGGGGGGAAAATGCAATCTTTTCAAACTTAGCTTAGGGAAAAAATGTTAGTTTTTAAACTTTTAAGGGGGAAAATGAGATTAAATTTACCACCGTTAGGGTTTTGTTAAATCTAACTAGCCATGGGTGGATGTTTGGTGTTTTCATAGTTAAAGGGTGGAAACTTGTCATTATAGCATACCTTAGGTGGGAAATAGTCGTTTGGCCTATATCTACCTAACACTTGAGTTTTTCTTCAAATCTTCAATAATTCTTCAATTGACTCTTCTATTTCATTTCTATCTTGAAACTCCTTCAAGTGCATTAGATAAATCCTTGCAATCTAAGCTCACACTCAATTAAAATCATTAGTCAATATGTTTAGGGACATATTAGTTTGTTATCATCAAAATAAGAGAATAATGACTCATTGAGTCAACAATGAGTTGATAGTTGACAAAAAGAAATGCTCTTTTGGGTGTGCACAAATTGAATATCTAAGGCATATCATTTCTACTGAAAGAGTAGTAGCAGATCCATTAAAGGTTGAAAACATGATAGCCTGGCTAATACCAAAAGATGTCAAGGGATTACGTGGCTTTTTGGGACTCACAGGGTACTACTGAAGATTCGTGAAAGGATATGGAAAGATCGTCGAACCTTTAACTAGATTACTCAAAATAGACAACTTTGTTTAAGACAAATTAGCTTAAGATTCCTTCGACAAACTCAAAATAGCCATGACAATAGTACCCGTATTAACTATGTCTAATTTTACTAAACCTTTTGTTATTGAAACAAATACTTTAGGTGTTAGAGTAGGCACGGTACTTATGCAAAAAGGGAGACCTATAGCCTTCCTCAATCGAGCACTTTCACCACGTAATAGGTTAAAATCTGCCTATGAAAGAGAACTAATGGACATAGTCTTTGTTATCCAGAAATAGAGACATTATCTGCTGGGTAGACACTTTATCATTCGAATGGACTAATGCAATCTTAAGTACCTCATGAAGCAAAGTGTGTTAGGTGACGATCAACAAAAATGGGTGATGAAATTATTAGGATATGATTTTGAGATACAATATAGATCGAGGTGAGATAATCAAGCTGTCGGCGCTTTATCAAGACAACGGGAGATTTCAGCCTTTTCTTCAATACAAGCTAATTATACAGATAAGGTGATGGAGGAAATTGCCAATGACCCACGCCTACACTAAATAGTACAGGATCTTATACGAAACCCTATGTCCCACCCAGGTTACCAAGTAAGAAAAAAAGTATTATTCTACAAGGTCGTCTGGTCATATCATGTCACTTTCAACATATTCCCCAATTTCTCTAAGAAATGCACTCTTTACCAAGTGGTGATCACTCAGGTTTCTTCTGAACCTATAAAAGGGTTTCTAGCATCTTATATTGGGATGGACAAGAGTCTGATGTGAGAAACTATGTCACCTCCTGCGAAACTTGTCAACACAATAAATATGAGGCTTTGAAACTAGTAGGACTGTTATAACCTCTTCTTATCCCTACTTAAGTCTGGGAAGACATCACCATGGATTTTATTGGTGGATTACCTAAATCTAACGGTTATGACACCATTATGGTTGTAGTTGATCATTTTGCAAAATACAATCACTTCTTACCCTACAAGCATCCATACACCACACGTTAAGTTGTTGCACTCTTTGTTCGTGAAATTATTCAACTTCATAGCTACCCTCGCACCATTATGTCTGATCGAGATAAAATATTTTTAAGTACTTTTTGGATTGAACTTTTCGTCTTACAGGTACCTCACTAAAATACAGCTCTACCTACCACCCGTAAACTAATAGACAAACTAAGGTGATCAACTAAAGCCTCAAAACATAACTTTATTGTTTCTCCAGTTCTAAGCTATCTCAATGGGTGAAATGGCTCGCTTAGGTAGAATTTTGGTACAACACCACCTACCATAGCTTCATAAGGATAACACTATTCAAAGCATTATATGGTTACAATCCAACCAAGCTTCTTCAATTCGGTGATAATAACTCTCTTATGGAAGATGTGCAAGCCCAAATGAAAGAAAGGAATCTGATTCTAGATGAACTCAAAGAAAATTTAACCAAGGCTCAAAACTGCATAAAGAAATATATTGATTCCTCCTGACGTGAAGTTCAATATCAACCAGGTGATTAGGTTTTTCTCAAGCTACAACCTTACCACCTTCGATCTCTAGCCTTGCGACCTATCGAGAAACTTAGCTCATGTTATTATGGGCTTTATCAGATCTTGGAAAATATTGGTTCAGTTGCGTACAAGTTGGCCCTTCCACCTTACACTAAAATTCATCCCGTCTTTTATGTGTCTCAACTAAAAAAGGTCATTAGGGTTTATAACCCATGTCAATTGTTGCCACCATGTCTAACTGAAGGCGTGGAATTGAATGTTTATCCCCACGAGGTGTTAGTAGTTCGTGGCGACTCCTATAATACTTTGGAAGTCCTTATTCGTTGGCACAGTCTTTTGTTAGGTGAAAGTTCATGGGAGCCTTATGCCACCATCGCTACTTCTTTCCCTTCCTTTCACCTTGAGGACAAGGTGAAACTCCTGGGGGGAAGTATTGATAGGTCTCAAATTATCAAGACCTATCATAGGAAGGGTAGGAAAGGAAATTCCTCTCTAATAGTTGAGATAACAATTATATAGGATAACCATCATCAAGATAAAGCAAAGAAAACTGATAAAGATAAAGCAAAGAAACAGACAAGGCTCATCAAGATAAATCAGAAAAAATAGTTAATGCATATTTGCAAGGCTATTTGGCTATAAAAGGAAAATAAGGCAGTGAAGAAGAACATGACAAGAAATACAATTAATTGGGGTTTGGGGGCTTAGGCCTCGAGGTATTGGTTACTGTTCTGGACAGTCCAATGTATTGAATTTGGTCTTTCTGGTTCAATTAAATAAGCAGCGTAATCTGCACATCATAATTAAATAAAAGTAGTGTTTATTCATTATCATTCTATTTATTACATACATCTTTCTTTCCTTATTACATTCACACAAGAACACATAATCACTCATATTTCTAACTTGTTAGCACCTGAGTCAGCTCTAGGGGATAACAACATTCCTACAGGAGGTACCACTCCTAGTATGGAACGCATCAATCTCCATCTATTAAACTTTATAATTCATATGCAACAATCATAAGGGAATTTAGGATGGACTTTAGTATCATAGTGGGTGAAAAGGTTCTATCATAATTAAGGGCATGCTTTTGTTTGAAGTTTTTAGCATTCAACCGTGTTTTATAGGTATGCACATTACCATCTATGTCGTTTTTATTCTTGAAGACTCATTTACGTTTTATGAGTTTTACCCTTTCATGTGGATCCGCCAAAGTTCATACATGGTTTGGTATAAAGAGTTAATCTTAGATTTCATGATTTCAAGTGATTTAACGAATTTTTGATCTAATATATCATTATTGAAAGTTGTGGGTTTATTGTCACGAATGACTAGTACATTGTTGTGCTCAATTATGAGAAATCCAAATCTCTCGAGCTTGTAATGTACTAGACTAGACTTACATGGCTCCAATGTAGCTAATGGTGGTTCCATTAGGTGTGGAATAACCTTCTCATGATGTTAAATCACCTTATGTGGCACTTCACTTTGTCCAACATATATGTTATCCTATGTAATCAAACATCATTTCTATCTTCCACCACTAGTCCTTCTTAGAATGAATACATCTTCTAAGAAGATTTCAAAACAAGCAACAAAGAATTTGTCCTCGTTTGTATGATGGAAATAATATCCTTTAATTTCTTTAGGAAACCCTATAAAGACGCACTTATTAGATTTAGAGCCCAAGTTATTTGAAGTCAACCTTTTTACATAAGTATCACAATCTCAAACAGTCAAATAAGTTATGTTGGGTTTTTTACCAGTCCATAGCTCATATAGAGTCTTGCCCACAAACTTGAATAGTTCATAGTTTAATGAGTGAGCAACATCCTTTAGGTTATAACTTTAGAATGTTGTAGGCAAATTAGTAAAACTCATTATCAATTGAATCATATCCAACAATGTTTGAATCTTTCTTTTATGCATAAGACTAAATTTACAATATGCATTTTTTTGTCCCAATTTTAAGGTGTAGAGCCTATTTTAAAAACTTGATCTTATAGTGCATACGTAGGCCTAGATTGTCGTAGTACGTGTGTAGGCCTCAATCCCATAGCACACATGTCAACCTAAGATACTTGTAGTACATGTGTAAGGCATCTTTCATAGTTTTCAAAGTTCCACAAAAATATATTTTCTCATGATAGTTTTTACATATATTTTATGAGAGTTGTTACAAGGGAACACTCATAGGATTTTTCCCACATCGCTTGTAGTAGAGCCAACAAAAAACATGGACTCCTATAAGTGTCCATATATGGGATTTTTTTTTGTTGAAACTTTCGTATATGATGCTAATAAATGTTTTTCTAATTATTATTGAACCATTTGCTAGGGTTGAAGATTCTTCATGAAAGTAAATATCAAACAGTGTTGAATCAACTAGTTGAGCTCTACAAACAAGTTTAGGTAAGAGATCCATTAGAAAAAGGTGCCTTGCTTGGGCCATTGCATACTTTCATGTCAAGGTAGAACTTTAAGAATGTTAAATGAATGCATCAGTAGCTGTTGAATTCCTAAAAACTCTGCAGATTATTTTTGACCAAGTCTTTTTTATTTTTTGTTATTTAGTAGTTGTTACTGTTAGTAGCTAGGAAGTTTGTTGCTTTTACTAGATTGCTCTCTGATATTTATCAGAAATGCGATGTTGTTGTTCTTAAACCAGAAGGGTATTAAGAAGTTGAAAAAAGATCACAAGTTGAGGGCTGCAATGCAGGAGGAGCTCTCCATGATTGAAAAAAATAAAACTTGGGAACTAGTTGAAAGACCTAAACATAGAAAAGTGATTGGAGTCAAGTGGGTGTTTAGAAGAAAGCTAAATGCAAATGGCTCAATCAATAAGCATGAAGCAAGGTTAGTAGTAAAAGGACATGTTCAAATTTTTAAAGTAGATTTCTTTGATACATTTGCTCCTGTTGCAAGGTTAGATACTATCAAGATACTTCTAGCTATTGTAGCATAAAAAAGATGGAAAATCTACCAGCTCGATGTCAAGTCAGCATTCTTAAATGGATTTCTGAAGGAAGAAATCTATGTCAAGCAACCTAAAGGCTTTGTTGTGAAAGGGCATGAGGACAAGGTCTATCTACTAAAGAAGGTTTTGTATGGTTTAAAACAATCCCTAAGAGCTTGGTACAACAGGATTGATGATTACTTATTGAAACTAGGCTTTGTTAAAAGTCTTCGTGAATCTACTTTATTTATTAAAAGTGATCAGGCTAACTTTATTGTGATCTCTTTATATATGGATGATCTACTGGTCACAGGCAATAATGTTGGACTTATTCAACAGTTCAAAAAAGACATGATGCAAGTCTTTGAGATGACAGACTTGGGAGAAATGTCTTAATTTCAATTTGTGATTGGTTGACTTTGAAGTAAAAGAAAATATAAATACTTACATCACTTAATCATAAACTATTATATCAGTATATAGAGATAAATTTGTATAATTTATTTATATACATATTTTTATTCATAAATTATTAAGCATGTATAAGAGACTTCACCCCAAGGAAGAAGTGGGACAAGGAGGAATAGAGACATCAGTAATCCCTTCTAACATCATCACTACACTCTTCATTGAAGGACGCAGAGCTGGTTCATCTTGAACACACCAGAGCCCCACCTTTACCAGGTTCTCGAAAATCTTCTTATCTACTTCATCGCGAACAAGTTTATTCAACTCTCGATTAACGAAGCACTTGTAAACCCAGTTAATAAGAATGATTTCATCCGGGTTTGATGCTTTAGTGTCCATGTTTCTTCTGCAAGCAATAATTTCAAGGAGCACAACTCCGTAACTGTAAATGTCTGCTTTGACTGATATTGGAGTATTCTTCGACCATTCAGGTGCCATGTAACCTCTTGTTCCTCTCATCAAGGTGAAAGTCCTTGTTTGGTCTGGCATTAACAATTTTGCTAGCCCGAAATCGGAGATCTTTGCTGTCCAAAAATCATCTAGTAGGATGTTTTGAGGCTTTATATCACAATGAATGATGGGTGCTTCACATTCATCATGAAGATAAAGAATTCCTTTAGCAACATCCAATGCGATTCTCACTCTCTCGTTCCAATCTGGGGATGTTTCAGAGTGAAAGAGGAGATCAGCTAGAGAGCCATTACTCATGTATTCATAAACCAAAAGCCTCTTCGAATCCACAGCACAGTAACCAAGCAATCGAACCAAATTCTTGTGATGAATTCTACCTATTACCTGCATTTCTGCGTGGAATTCTCTTTCACTACTCTCATTTATCATTTTCTCCAGCCTCTTCACTGCAACAAGTTTTTCACCTTTGTAAAAGGCTCCTTTATATACTGCCCCAAAAGAGCCCCTGCCCACCTCTTCTTTAAATCCATTGGTTGCCTTCTTAAGCTCGTTGTAGGAAAACGATCGCATAGTAAGCTCATCGGACAAGCCAAAGTTTCCAGTTTCCAACAGCCATTTGTATTTCGCAACTCGGTATTTGAAAACAAAAATTCCGGACATTCCAAGGAGAATACATGAACAAGTAACGAAGCTGAAAGTCATTACCAGAATTAGCACAATTGCCTTCTTGCTTGTCACTACTGGTGGCTCTGGTAAACTATTGCCACGTGCATCTCTTGTGATATTTTTCTTGCTCAATTTGAAGAAAGCTATGGCCGAGGAATCTCCACTTTGGTCTCTCCTAGCAGTTGTCAACGGAAGCTTTTGTTTCCTGCAAGTCGGTTCTTTGTACAACGCCGCATCACAATTGCAGTCCTCTAAACAGGATTTCCCGCAATCTTCTTTAGAGTCCATTTCTTCTTGGAGATATGGATAATCATCCCATGTGATCATCTCCATTGAAGTCAGGTTGTATAATTTTGTAGTAGTTAAATTCATTTCTGCGCAGATTTCTTCAACATAATATCTCTCGCACCCGCTATTCATGTCACCAGGGTCAACAAAATCAGTACCAGGAAGACAACGGCATCTGGCTTCGTCATCATACAGTGAACAATAGCTGTTAAAGCCACAAAAAGTCTTCACCAGACAGGCCTCTTCCGGTTTTTTCCATTTCAGGGATGTGTTGTACTCACCATTATGAGAATACAAACGAAAAATTCCGTCATGGCCTAGAGTTGCCCTGTAAATGATTGAGCTGTTGTATAAAGAAGAATCAGGATACAAAATCTGGATAGGTTTAGATTTGTTGTTGATCAAGACAAGTCCACCAGTATGATTTAGATATAAGCTGTGAACTGCAAATCCGTAAAAGATGCCACTGGCCCAGTATGCCTCTGATTCGTCCATTGTTGTGCTTGTGGGATATGAGACAAGATTCCCATCTCCTTGCAAGATCACACGAAATCTTCCAGTTGAACTATTTGCTTCAGATACACTGGAAACCAATTGATTGTTAGTATATAAACTCTGGCCTCCCAGTAATGTATCTGTGGGGAAGTCGAAGCTTGACCAGATCTTTTGAAAGCTATCATTGTAGAGCACGAAATTGCCGGAATCAAACATTAAAGCAAAAGAAGCAGGCTCTGAGGAGTTAGCGATGAGAATATCCTTGGTTTGATGATCGCTGGTTCTCAGAATGAGCTGACCATCCTTGGTTAAAGTCAGCGTAGAATTTGGTGAAACTGGGGGATCTTCTCGATGTGCAGTCCAAACCAGTGTGATATCTGGTTTAGTGGTTAACCAAGTTCCCACTGAGAAGCCATCGCCTTGTTTGTAGAACCCAAATGCGAAACGGCCAGAAGGCGAGGGCCATGAAGTGTGTTCAGTGAGAGGGGAGAGTGAAGAGCCTAGTGTTATGTTTTTTGATGGAATGTGAATAGGACTGGCTTCAACTTCAAGCATCATCATCAAGAATAAGAATGAAATAATATATGTCGCAGCGGCCATGGGAGAAATCAACTGATTAGTTAATAGATCCATGCTCAATTTAACTTTGAGCTTGATCGTCGAAAAAACACGATAAAAAAATAAAAAAGAAAAACTGATTATTGAAACTATGAAGAGAGAAGTGATGAGTTGACTGACTTATGGCTTGTAAAATGGGGAAACGCCACAGCCTCACAATTGTGAAAATAAAGTCAAGTCTTCTTGGATTACCTGTGGAAAAAATGCGGTGACAGAAAATATTGACTCAAGTCAATGTGCTTGTTATTACTGTGAATTTTCCCGGGACACTGGAACTCGAACTGAAAACCCAAACTTCATCGGTCAAACTTTTGAATATGTAAACGGGTGTATAATATACCTTTAGATGAATAAAGAATTTTAAAATAATATTATATATTTATTTTTAATAATTAATTTAAATCAACAGATAATATCAAATATTTCTATATTAATTTATATTATATAACAAAAATATAGGCACACAATTTATTAGTAAAATAATACTCACTCGTATTTATATCCAATAGTTGGCATTGCTCGTATGATTTATGAGATTATTAGCAGCAGATGTAGGCCCTCAACTCGCGGCCTTTTTGCTTTTAGTTTCGATTAACAAGGCATTGGGTTACTTCCCACACAAATTCTATTAGTAAAAACATACAAATTCATCCCAAGTCACTTGGTGCTCATATACATATACATATACATACATACATACATACATACATACATGAAAGGAGAGTTAACCTAAACTAAGCACATTCACAAGAACATTTGATGTAAAATCTGTAGGTGATAGTAGATTTTAGTTCTACTGGATGCACCTTAACATTGTCTAAATTAATGTTTATAATTGTGGAGTAAAGGCTTTTCCTTGGTAACATTGTTGTAGTCTTTTACCCTTTCGTTCTATCATTGAAGTTAATTTCACGTTCATCCTGTTGAAGTAATCTCTTTTCATATTTTTTTCAGAGAATCTGATACAAGCTCCCTGTAAAAATTTTAAAATTAATAAAATTCTGGATTTAGAATCTAATTTTCCTTCAGTCATTATTGCAGAAGCTTGTTCTGCAGCTATTTGAAACGTCTCTCTCAACCATTGCATAATAACAGCCATTCAAACTAGAGTGTATTGTTGAAAGCCACACAAAAGTTGGCCTAAGAACATTTCCCTTTCTATGAAGTACCAAAATTTACTAACTGCCCAAAAGAAAACCAGATCCCAGCTGCGTATATCTATATTCATCGTAAGTATGCAGACTTTTTCTCATTCATATTTATATTCGTATTAGTCCCTAGGAACCCTTTCACCGTATTCATGTTAGTATGGGTCTATAAACCTTTTCTCATGTTCACATATGTATAAATTTATAGACCTTTCATCTTATTCATATTTATAATAGGTTTGTAAATCTTTTTTTGTATTCATATTCGTAATAGGTCTGCAAACCTTTCATCCCTATATGTTTTATGATCCAATCATATCTATTAATTTATAAATCCATAAATTTTTTATGTTATTACAAATATTCAGCTAAAACAATTCTTATAAAACATTCCTTTCAAGAAAATCTTTATTTTGAAAAATATAGGAGAATCTTTATTCAAGAAATCTATCCAATACTTTTGTCTCGACAACTATATGAAATAATATAAGTTTCGTTTATAAAAGAAATAATCTTAGAAGGCAATTTTCAAAACATTTAAGTTAAAACATTAAACAACATAGGATGAGATAAAATAGTATAATTCATTACATATTATGTAAGGTTTTACTTATATTAAAAGCAAACAATTTTTTATTATGTCTTTAATCACGTAATAAAATGCAAGTATTCTTACATTGTCCTAATAATCATAAATAGAACTCTAATACTATGCTAACACAATATCTCTTCATATTTTTATTTATCATAAAAATCCAGTACTTTGTCCGATGGCTTGAGCTTTGTGATGACAGAGTTGAAACAGATGGGGATGGATCCGAATAAAGTGAATGGAGATGAAAATGGAAAAAAGAAGATGGAAGAAGGGAATTAAGAAGATGGAACTCAGGTGTTTGCAGAAATAGTAGAAGAAACCATGGAGGAAGAGAAGGAAGATAGAAGAGATATTAATGAAACCCTACCCAGTCAAGGAATCCGAGCCAGTCCAAATCAAGTTTGTCTTAACTCAATCTTTTATATCCACTTAAACCCAACTCATTTTTCTCACATCAGCCCATTTAAACATAACCTTCCTATCTTAAGGCCCCAAACTTGAGCCCAATATCAAGACAACCCACTTCTTACTCAACAGCCAGCCTAACCTCCATTTTGTTTAATAAGTCCACTAGCCAAACCACAACCTGTTGTTCTCCAAACCCGATTTCAAACCACATTAGCCCAAACAATTTTACCTTCAAACCAAACGCCACATGTCCTAGCCTAAAGACCTTAACACCAAACAATCCAAACCCTAATACTCAAACAACTACCCATAGTAATAACCCAAACCCAAGACTCAGACCCAAACCCAATTAGGTTAATCTAAAGACCAGCCCGACCATTTACTGAGCCAACCTAAATGACAACCCTCCCATCCTCCAAACCCAAACTTAAATTAATTCAACCTGACCCACGTATCTTATTGCACGTCTAAAACCACTCTAACCCAAATCACAATACCCCAACATAAGATCAAACGCTCACTCTCAAGACACTTTAAAACAAAAACCCTGCCAACCCAAATCAACTTCCAAGCACAACCATCATCTTCCATTACAGACTACACTTTATTACCTATCGAAACTCAAACTCCGTTTTATTAAACCCTAACAATATCCCATTTACCAAACCAACCTAAATGACAACCCTCCCATCCTCCAAACCCAAACTTAATTAATTCAATGGGAAAAGGACTATTTTCCACCCAATTTTTAGCTCAATCTTAAACCCACACCCATGGAAAATGAAAGTCTAAACTCTCACCCATGACCAAACTTCTGTTAAAGGGAGGGATAAAATAATTATTTTACTGTTTATAATAAAAGTTATAAACTTTATTACTTTTCGCTCTCTCAAAGTTTTAGAAACTAATATTTCACCTTTACCTAAAGTTTTTAAATTTTTAAAAATAACATTTTCACCCCCAAACCTAGGGTTTTCATAATTTTCAAAACTCAACTGCCCTCCGTAACTTTCCAAAATAGCAATTTCACTCCCACTCTTCAACTTCATTTTCCGGTGTTGTTTTCGACCTCCTCCTTCTTCTTGTGAGACGACGATGGTACTTTGTGATGAAGAGACAGAAATCTCTTTGTCGTACAACCCAAATGACGAAGGACGACGCTTCATTGTCCTTTGTCACTTGTCATGTCGTCGACGATGAAGCATCGTCCTTCGTTTGTTCTTCCAGATCTGGATGACACTTTATTTTCCAAATCTGGGTGACAAAAATTCATCATTCATCGTCATTTGTAGCCGAAGAAGGGAGATCAGTGAAAGCAAACCCTAGGGGTAAAATCTAAACTTTTCAAACTTGGAGGATGGGTTGAAGTGTTAGTTTTTAAAACTTGAAGGGGGGAATGATAAAATTTTGAAGTTTTAAAGTTTATAGGTAAAATAACGATTTTACCCATGTTTCTAACTAAAAATTTCGACGACAATTTAGTTATGGGTGGGAGTTTGGGCTTTTTATCTCTCATGGGTGTGACTTTGAAATTGGGCTAAAATTTGGGTGGGAAACAGTCTTTTTCCCTTAATTCAACCTGACCCACATATTTTATTGCGCTTCTAATACCACTCTAACCCAAATTACACTCACCCCAACATAAGATCAAAGACTCACCCCTCAAGCCCAAACCATTATACACTTTAAAACAAAAACCCTACCAACCCAAACCAACTTCCAAGCACAACCATCATCTTCCATTACAAACCGCACTCTATTACCTATCAAAACTCAAACTTCGTTTTATTAAACCCTAACAATATCCCATTACACTTAACCCAAGCCCCAATCATTCAACACTCATATGCCTATTTGAGTTCATCTGTAACACACTTACTTCCTTCACCTCTTCCATAACACCAAAGTATCTAATAAATCTCACCACTTTGCCTTTGCCATTTGAGTTAATCTATAATGATGCAACCAAAATTATAGAAGGCATGAAAAAGTGTTATCCTTTTTATGCAACTAATGTGCAACTCACTCTTTTCCACCTTGAGGTCAAGGTGGCTCTCGTTAGACAGGGCAATGTTAGGACTTTGGTATATTGTGATGAGGTATAGCAATTCAAGGCAGGAAAGGACATGTGGCCAGCTTTAGGGAAAAGGCAAAAAATGTGTGAAGAAAGAGAAATAGTATATATGAAAAAGGAAAAGGAAGAAAAACAACAGAGAAGAAAAATATAGTTAGTTGTGGAAACCTTAAAAGAGACCTTCGTCTCTGGAAAACTCAGCCGCAGCAGAGGATTTTGATAGTCTCAAATTTAGTGAAAAATCGTATTGAGCAGTGAGACAAATGTACTTAACATTCATCCCCAACAATAGTAACAATTATTGGCACTTGGCATCAGGTAATTTTGCATTTGGTTTCTATCAACAAGGCAATGAATTTGCAGTGAGAATTTGGTTGGTTGATGAACCTAATATCACAGTTGTGTGGACTGCAAATCGAGATGGACCTGCCAGTCCCTTTTAATTCTTTAATTGAATCCACCAAACTTGGTTTGCTTCTCCAAACACCCCAAAGTGGTGAGAAAACCATTGCTCCATTATCTGAGCCTACTTCAGCATTCTAATTACTTTATCATCTATGACAACGAATCTTAGGACATTTGAGAAAGCTTAGATAGCCTAACTCACCATATTAGGTGGTCAATCTGCTTAAATCTACATAAATAAAATGAAAGACAAAGGATCAATCGATAACACAATCTAAAGAGTTATATGACATAAATGTATTAAAGTTAGATAACTCACCATTTTGATAATCGGTGTAAACAACTCTCTAATTAAAGGGGAAAAAAAACAAATTACAAAGAATCAAAATGAACTCACAAACTCGATTAGTTCCAAGAACTTCCAAGATGAAAGAAATTTAAGTGTATCATCTCCGCTTATAGCCAAACTAAGATGGAAAGAGAAGCCATCTTAGTTGTCCAAATCAACCCTAAAACATGTGTCACAATCTTACTATGCAAACAAAACATGTCCAATAAGAATTCAATGCACACAACACAAAACATATGAAACATTAATAGCACTAACTAAAATATCACTACTATGATAAATCATAAAGATCTTGACTCTATATGTGTTATCTATCTATATAAGAAAGTAAAGAGTTTCTAAAGCCCTCCTCGTACTCTAAAAACTAAGGGGTAATTGTTATACAGTTAATACTTCTTGACCAAAATCATAAAGTAACATCCAATAAAATGATCAAGATTAGGTACATTTTTTATGCAATTTAACCTATGAAAATGAAACTTCATATAAAAAAGAGAGTCAAAGGAGATGAATTGTGTCTAGTCTTAGTTAATCTTAAAATGTCGTTGGAGGACATGCTGATGTGAACAATATCACATAATAATGTCCAAGGGGCACAAGAATAAAAAATCGAGGTAGAGCTTGACATAAAAGCTTACACAAGAAGTGAATCTCGCTCATATTGAACGGGTATAGTTATAGTAACACAAAGCATTCTAGCCATAAATACTCAATAACTTGAACATGTTCACATATTTTGTAGACGAAACCAAATCCAGAAAACTAGAAACTTAAAAAATGAACATGCCTAAAGGCTATAGTTCCTTCAAATAAGAAGAGTTGGACAGGGATGGACTGGAATGTCCATAGTTCCTTCTAACATCAATATCACATTTTTCATAGAAGGACGCAGATTTAGGTCATCTTTAGTACACAACAATCCAACCTTCACCATCCTTTCCAGCATTTTCATGTCAACTTCTTCCTCCGCTACAAGCTTCTTTAACTCTCTGGAAACAAAGCAGTTATAGACCCAAGTAGAAAGAAGAACTTCATCTGGTGTAGAAACATTCACTTTAATATTGCTTCTACAACATATAATCTCCAACAGCACGACTCCGAAGCTATAAACATCTGATTTCACTGTTATTGGCCCATTCGATTGCCATTCAGGTGCCGTGTAGCCTCGGGTGCCTTTGAACCCAGCAAGCATTTCCCCTTGATTCGGTATTAAACGTCTAGCTAAGCTGAAATTAGAGATCTTAGCAGTCCAAGAGTCATCCACGAGAATAGTTTTGGAATTAATGTCACGGTGAATTATTGGGAACTCACACTCTTCATGGAGATAATGGATTCCTCTCGCCACATCTAAAGCGATTTTCACTCTTTGTGTCCAGTGAGGGCGTTTGTCTTCATTAAATATGAAATCTGCAAGAGAACCCTTCCCCATATCTTCGTAAACAAGAGCCTTCCTGGAGCCATCCAGACAAAATCCAAGCAAACGAACCAAGTTTCTGTGATGCGTTAGGCGAACTATAGCCATCTCTTCCCGAAACTTCTTTTCTCCTTCTTCCATAGGATTTTCCAACCGCTTTACTGAAATCTTCTTCTTTCCATTAAACATATACCCTCTGTAGACTGCTCCAAACCAGTCTCTTATCAACTCGTCCTTAAACCCATCTGTGGCCTTATCTAGTTCATTATAAGAAAACGATTGTAATGAGAACTCTTGGGTTGAATCTAAATTCGAATTTCCCCGAAGCTTTCTATATCTCTTAACTCGGAGCTTGTACATAAAGAAACTGGAAATTGCTATGATGAAACACAAGAATGTGATGGAACTCAAACTTGCAGCAAGAACTGAAATAAGTTTTTTTTTGCTTTCAGTCTCAACTCTATCATGAAGAGCGTCCGGTGAGATAATTTGATCATGTGGGATGTTGGGGCCAGTGTTGCCTGAACTCCACTTGACAAAGAGAGTAGCTGAATCAGACTGATTCTTTATCCCGTACATCAGTGGAAGTTTGAATGTACTGCAAGTTCCATTAACATATAATGCGGCTCCACAGTGACAATCGTACAAGCAAGACTTGTTGCAATCTTCCTTGTTCATCGATAACTTGGCATAAGGCAAACCTCCCAACTTTGTATTCTCCATATCAGCAATATTGTAAAAAGGTTCTGGCTTCTTCCTTCTACAGCCTTCTTCATCGGTGAAATTTTTGTAGCAGCCCAGGAATCTCTTCCTCGGGTTGATGAAGTCAAACCCTGGGAAACATTTACAGTCTGCTTCACTACTGTTGCTATAACAGTAGCTATTAAAACCGCAGGAGCCTTTCAACTCACATTGATTCTTTAACGCAAGCCACTCCACCTTCACATTAGATTTTCCACTAGTGCCAAAGTGATGTGAGTATAGCCTTAAGATCCCATCAGTATCAAGTGTTGCACGGTAAATTACAGTTTTGTTATCGTCGGAACAAGAGCTGTTGGCTAATATTTTCAGAGCTTTTTTACCATTGCGTAACTTTAAAACACCACCAGTACTAAGAAATAATTCTGACACGTAGTCAAGTCCTGTAATTTTCCAATAAAATTCCGTAGCTCCATGGGTATGGTTTACAGGATAGGTAACAAGTTCTCCATTGGTTATTCTGAGGCGAAACTGTCCTGCGGAGTGATCAAATGTTGATTTACTTGACATCAGTTGGGAGGAGTAGTCCATGCTTTGGCCCCCTAATATGGTGTCAGTCGGTTGGCGGAAGCTTTCCCAGATAGCATTGGATTCGTTGCCGCGGATTATAAAGTTAACAGAATCTAGCATAGAAGCTGAAACAGCTGGAGAATTCAATTCAGCCACAAGTTTCTTTTCGCCTGGGCCAGTTTGAAGAAGCAGTTGGCCATCCTTGGTGAATTGAATACCAGAATTCAAGGAGACCGGCGGGTCATCCCGATCAGCTGTCCAGACAACTGTGATATTGGGTTGACTGTTCAGCCAAATACCAACTGAAAATCCATTGCCTTCTTGATAGAAACCAAATTCAAAAAGGCGGGATGGTGAAGGCCATGATCTGTTGTTTGTATTGGGGTAAAGAACAGATTCTGGGATTATAAAATTCGAGCTTTCTGATGGAGCTTGAATGTGCAGAGAAAATAGACAGAGTAATAACAAGCACATTGCTTGTAAAGAAGCCATCAGAAAATACCCTTGTAATAAGTCTGCTTCTTTACAAATGGATACTTTAAAATCTTCCAAACAAAAAGAGGTGCACTAATTTAAGCGTGCAAAAGACACCGAAAACTAATTTAAGCGTGCAAAAGACACCGAAAACTAAGAGGATATTAAAATTTCCAGGGACTCAAGTAACGGATGGATTCAATGCCATCTTCCATCCAAAAGCCAACTTGGATATTAGTCTGTATTGTCCGTCACTGCAGTTTTTTCCATAGACAATTCAAGAGTCCAAGAAGACTTGACTTTATTTTCACAATAATGAGGTTGTGGTGTTTCCCCAACTCACAAGCCATGAGTCAGTCAACACATCACTTCAGATGGAATTAATTGGTTTAATTAGTTGAATTATGAATCAGTTTTAAGTTTACTTTGATTAATATTAAAAAATTATTTATAATTTTTAAAATTTTTAAAAATATTCCCAATTTTGTCAATTTTGATTTATTTATTTAATTTATTAATTTTGATCCGATTTTATTAAGTCAATAAATAAATAATTTTTTAATATTAATCAAAGTAAACTTAAAACTGATTCATAATTCAACTAATTAAACCAATTAATTCCATCTAAAGTGATGTGTTGACTGACTCATGGCTTGTGAATTGGGGAAACACCACAACCTCACAAATTGTAAAAACAACGTCAAGTCTTCTTGGAAAAATTGCAGTGACAGCCAATATTGACTAAAATCAACGTATTTATCACTGTCTATTTTCCCTGTACATTAGAAGTCGAACTGAAACCCAAACTTTATCGGTCAAACTTTTGAATATATAAACGACCGTAAATATAATATATTATTATATAAAATAAATAATTTTTAAATAATATTTTATAGATATATTTTTTAACATTTAATTTAAATAAACAGATTATATATTATCAAATATTTATATGTTAATTTATATTATATAACAAAAATATAAATAAACAATTTCATTAATAAAAGGCCAAAGTACTATGTTCCACTCAAGGTATACTTTTTTTTCAAATTTTTCTCGTTAACTTTGAAAATTCCGCTTAACCACCTATCAATCGTTAAACTTAACTAAGTCCGTTGCTCATATCATTTTTCTCCCCAAACCTTAAAAATTAACACTTTTCTCTCAACCTAAATTTTTAAAAACTATATTTTTTCCCCTAGAGTGTTCAAACCTTTAAATCTAATTTTTTCAATGACGATCAGTGATCTCTAAACACTTACTTTCATACTGAAATATGATGATTTTGTTAGTTGTTACGGTTTAAAGGTAAAAAAATAAATAAATTTAAATTTATTTTTAATATTATAAATAAAATAATGATTTTACTTTTAAATTTATTAATCTGATATTTTTTTAACAATTCATAAATAGATGAATAGACTTTTTAAAGTTAACAAGAGAAAATTTACAGAAAAAACATACCTTAAGCGGAAAACCGTCTGTTGGCCTTAATAAAATAATACTCACGCATATTTACGTCCAACACATGGCATTGCCCTTGTGATTTTTCTAATACTAGCAGCAGACGTAGGCCCTGACCTTGCGGCCTTTTTGTATTTAGTTTCGATTAACAAGGCATTGGGTTACTTCCCACACAAATTCTATTAGTCAAACCTAATGATTTTGAAACTGGATCATATCAATTAATTTAATCGATTAAATTAGAAATTGTCTTTAAATTCGGTTTAATTAATATAAAAATATAATTTTTTAATTGATCCGGTCAAACCTGATTAAAATCAGATTTGATTAGGGTTGATTAAAATTTTGATTTTTTTTAAATTTTAATTATTTTTAAATAATTTGATTATTTTTTATTAAATTTGATAAATTTTTAAAAGTTTATAAGAAAAAATTAAAAAAAAGTATCTCATATTCATTAAAATATCTTCTATAGATAATAATTTATAAAATTATGTTTCTTTTTATCATGAGATTGAGACTTTTTTTATTTTAATTGTTCTATTAAAATTGAATGAATAATTGTTACTCCTTAAAAAGGATATGCTCTAATCTCCATAAGTGTGAGTATCTTGATTGATTTTATTTTTTATAAATTTTTAAACAAAATTTATTTATTATAATTTGATAATAAACTGAACCGGTCGATTTTCTAATTGAATCAATTAAACTGGTCAAACTATAAACTAGTAAGATAATCAATTCAATTACCAATCTCGTTTTAAAAACACTGATAAAAACATAAAAATTTAAAATAATTATTCTTATCAAAATGTTAAAACAACACATGTTCCTAAACATATAAATTATATCCTTATTAGTGGAAGGATCATAATTCAAAACTCCTTCTTGATGCTTTTATTAATAATTCAAGCTGAAATCTCATGAACTCAAACCTTGTTCTTGGTCAAGCTTTGGTGAAAATATAACTTCAGGCACCTTTAGAAAAAATCCTACATTGACAAAGTACGATATATGTGTTTTGGATTACAAAGCTTTAAAAAAATCATGATTTATTATTTGTTCAAAATAGATAATATCTTAAAAGTGAGGCTGACCATTAGACCAGAGAGAACAAAATAAATGTCTAGTGATGTCATATTATGCAATTAGAACAAAAGTATTATTAAAATCAATCCTAATAGATTGTTGAGCATAGAGATGACAATGGGCAGGGGATACCAGTAGGCATAAATTCCTTTTTCTTATTGTTTTTCAATACTTATAAGAGGGTGTTTGATTTAAATAATATTTTATTATTAAAATTGAAAGATCATCTTGAAAATATATTACTTAGAAAATTATTAGGTATAAATAATTATTATATTTAATAAAATTTAGTTAGTATAAATAATTATTGTGTTTAGTTAGAGATAATAAAATAATACTAAGATATTATTTTATTTAAATACCCTTAAGTATAGTTGTTTTAAAATATTTTTTATATTACTTGTCATATCAATTGAAAATAAAGTTATTTTTGTTTTAAAAAATTAATAAAGAATAATAATAAAATCAATAGTATCTTAATAATATTTTAATACCTAAGGTGAATGTATTAATTAATTAAATTATCACCCACATTACTTATCACATCATCATTGATAATAGAAGATTTTTGTAATCTTTCATTACTAACAAACTAAACAAGATAATATAAGTAATACAAGATGTATTACTAAAATAATCTTTATTTTATGAGAATAAAACAACCCGTGAGAGATCAAACACAAATCAAATTCAGTTCCATTAAAGCCAAACGCAAAATAAACATATTAAATATTACAATTAGACAAAACTAAAATCAATCTACTATTTTAAATATCATAAATAGAATATACTAACCACCTTAATATGTACAACAAAAAATATAATTAAATTTGAAAAACCAGAGGCTCAAACTACTTACAAAAATGTTTATGTCACCATATATAGAAGTAATATGTCAATTGTTTTAAATCAAATAAGATTATAACATATACATCTGAACAAAAACTTTGAGTACAGTCAATTTTAAATATTATTCAAAAGCAAAGTTTGTGCATTAGACTTTTTGCAGCATTTTAAGTTCCCAAGTCATTTGGTGATCATATATATATATGATACAAAACATGCATCATTAACTTCAACTACTTTACAATAGAACAAACCACAACCTTCAGTAACAAGAAACTTGTCTTAGTTGCATGGTGCTAGAACAGACCAAGATTGCAACAAGTTGTAGAATAAATGACAAATTATGAAAATAATAATAATAATATTTCTAGACCAATTATTGAATGAAGTTAGTTGAGTTTGATGCAAACTTAGTCATAATGAAATAGATATAATAAAACATTACAAAAGAACTAATTCACTCAAGTGTACCTTGAATAATAGTCTTACACTTACTGCAGAGGAATTGATTGCATTGTTACGAAGAAAAAGATGAGAAAAAAGGAGAGTTGAAGAGGTAAAGATGAGATGTGGGTCTCGGTAGAGAGAAAAAGATAATGAGATTTTGGGATTTTGGGTTTATATAATAGTGACAGATTTGTAATAATCTAAAATTGTAATGGATGTGTTAGTAAGTAGAGATATTAATATAAAGGAGTATGAATAGGTACAGGGACAGAGCGGGGTGGGAAAGGGATAAAGCACGCCAAAGATGGGATATCTATATCCCCATCATAGATTGTGGGGACAATTTTTGTCCCTATCTCTGTTACCGTACTCATCCCCATTTCCTTACTTATTTCTATTAAGGTAGGCTAGAAACCATAAATTCAGGTTTAAATTATCAATTCTAGTTGAAAGTGACCTTTAACCACTAATCTCACATTATGTTTCTGAATTGACTTGTTTAGATTCAACTTAATTCGATATATCAATTTCCTCCTAATAACTTTTTTGTTTTAAGGTCTTTGAAATAGCTTCCAAGTTTTATATATCTCAATCATAAGCATACCCTTTTGAATAGTGACATTTCATTCTCTATATTTGGAAATTTCATCAAAGTATGTGAGCTCTATGGCAACAAAGTTGCATCTCTTATAAACATTTTGCAATGATTTGATATTTCTAACTAGAGATTCTAAAGATGGGCTTTGTAATTATCATACAACTCCACCTCATGTGTTTTGTTTGAATAAAAAACTTCAATAGGATGAGTAGCTAAAGTAGACTTCTTCTCCACCTTTTAATTCTTCCCAATTCCATTGTGCACTCTCATCAAACTCAACAAACCTACTAGTTACAATCTTTTGTGTTTTGAGATTTAATACTTGATACTTTTGGCTTGAGGGTTATAGATAAGAAACTTTCCATTTTCAATATTTTCTTCTAATTTGTGTTGATTTTTAGTAGGAATTTGTGCATAACTTAATGATCCAACAATTGTTAGATGTTTTACAATTGATTTTCTATCAAGCAATACTATGGTATATACTTTTTAGCATACAATTAGGTGCACATATGATGTGTCATCATGTGATTAGGGATTACTCTATCTTTAATTCAAAATCACTTAATCACATGATAACATATCATCTGTGTATTCAGTTGTGTATTAAAAAATGTGTTTGTATAATTTTATTATTTTATATCACTCCAAGCTTTAGTTAGAATCTTGCCTTTTAACTACACCACAAGACAACTTGTTCAAAAGATAAACTGTTGTATCAATAGTTTCATCCTATAATTTTTTGGGCAAATACTTCTCTAGCAACGTGCACTTTGTTGTTTCCATGATTGTTTTGTTTTTCTCTCTAAAACTCCATTTTGTCAAGGAGAGTAACTAATTGTAAGTTGATGTTCCACGCTTCCATCTCCAAAAATTTTGTGAAATTTAGAAGAATTATACTCTTTACCTCTACCAGACCTAAAAGCTTTTATCTTGCAACCACTGTGGGTTTCAAAAGGAGCTTTAAACTTCTTAGACAAATTAAAAACATCACTTCTTTGCATTAAATAATCTCAAGTCATTCTTGGAAAATCATTCATGAACTATATAAAGTACTTGTTGTCAACTGTAATTAGTTGGTGGAGTTCTTACAAGTGTGAGTGTTATGTCAATCATCCTGCAGCTAGGTTGATTAACATTTGTTTAAATAACAATAGGACCTATTAAGGTGATCCACAACTAGCAAATAAACATTACTTTAGCTCATAACTTGAAGAAGACATTTTAAACTAGATGTGACCTCATTAGGAAGCCACAGATAGGAAATATGGACCAAATTTATCAAGATTATTGTAATATATCGAACATGAAATATTTGTTTCATATTATCTTGGAGTCACTTTCCCTAACTTTAATAATCATAATTGAAATGCAATTACTCTCTTGACATATCAGGATCATGACAATGTTTATCAAACCACCAACTTCCATACTTTACAAAATAATGCTACAAGTAACTTTAACTTTCACTACTATAAATTATTAATAATTAAAAAATGATAGAAAGAGTAAACACACAAAAAGATATTCTTATCAATTAATTGTTTCAATAATATGACTATATTATTGTTTTAGTGATAATCACACCGTGAACGTAAGCTCTTACTGTTATCGGATAAACAACATTAATAACTCACTCTTTATCTTCTTTTGTTTGTCTTTTTGTATTCTTACATATAAATCCACCAAAGTTTGGTTTAATTTTTGTTAGTAAAAACTTCCACATCAATAAAGGATAGAGATGGTAATTTTGACCTAAATTTAGGAGCTTTGACCCTCCTCGACTTTAAAGAGGAGGTGATTCTCTGATAAAAACGAGGAAAAGGGCAGGTATGGAGACGAAAAAAATCTCTGTAATCAGGGATAGGCCGAGGATAGGGATACATATGTCCCCACCCCATCCCCTCCCCACCCCATAAATTTAATATATTAACATAATAATTTCTGAACTATTAAGATCTAGAAACTTTTACATTATGATTTATTAAAACTATAACCTTAATTTTACTAATTTCTGAATTATCAATTATCAGTTTTTATTAATTTCTGAACTATTAATCTAATATATTAAAAAAACCCCAGAATCTCATTATCATAAAATTTAAATGCACCAAATTAATTTTATCTCAATTTCAAAACTTAGTCAGCCAATCCATCAGGTTTTACAAACAAAAAATAAATTATAAACTTGATAAAATCAATTGAAGTTAATGAAAAGTGTTAAATTTATTACAAATTGCCACCTATCTTTTAACCCTAAATCTAAATCTCTTTTTCCTTCCATTTTTCACTCCACAGCCACACACTCCCTCTCCCAACCAAAGCTTCTTTATCTTGTAGTTGAACTTTGACACCAATAGGTAAGAATGACAAAATTAGAATGCAAAAAGAAGTAGTTGAGTACTGAATAGTACCAGTTGGCTAATGGAATTTTGCACTTGAATCAATAGGTTTTGTACGAAAAAATGGTGAAACATATGGAGATGCAATTGCTCAACTGATACCACCAACTGGAAGCCTAGACTGATTGGACTCCAATCTATTAAACAGACCAGTCCATTACCCTTATCGTGAGGTAGATATGCTTTTCCATGCTCAATTTTTTATTTTCCGAAATATTTGGTTGTAATATAAAACCAATTATTTGCATATGAGTATCAACCTGACCATTGATTTTGATGAAAAAATAGGTGTTCTTACTGCAATTGGACTACATGATTTTTTAATTGTGCGCAGATATACAGATGGATGATTTTTTTAACTTAGTTTTGAGCATGGATAAATTGAAAGTTTTCTTATATTTTTGTCTAGTTGTATTTGCATCCTATTTAAGTGCTTGTATTTGACCCAAATTTTTTGAACTTAGTTTTAGTATAAGTAAAGTTTGTTTATTGTGATTCGGATTATGAGTTATAATATTTATGTTTTATATTAACTTGTATTCTAAATTTTGGACTATTTGATAGGAATGTCTGCTGAAAATTTCTTGGTTAATAAAAGAAAAAACATTGAAGATGTTAACATGCAAAATTCTCAATCCTTTAAAAAACTAACATCTTCTAAAAGTGGTCATCATACTTCAACTTTGGTAGGAAGTAATCAGATGCAATTGCCTGTTGATAAAAGTAATAAATCAAGTCAGGAGTTGGATAGTCCTTGTTCAAGCCCTATTCAAAATGCACTTGGTGACTCTCTTATTACTTGTCCTGCTGGAAGGTGTAAATCAATTATATGACAACATTAAAAGAAAGTAAAGGTTGATGGAAAAGACAAGGCGAAGTGTAACTATTGCCACAAACAATTGGTTAGCGGGGGAAAAAATGGCATTAAACATTTACATGATCATCATAAAATTTGTCCAAAGAGAAAATATTAGGATGTAGCACAGAAGTTGCTTGTGAGATCTCATAGAGAGAATAATAAATTGATATTATCCACTTATCAATTTGATCAAGAGGTAGGTAGAAAAGACCTTGCAAATATGATTATACTACATGAATATCCTTTAAGCATAGTAGATCAATGTGGGTTTAGGAGATTTTGTAACACCATTCAACCTTTGTTTAAGATGGTCTCTAGAAACACCATTAAAAATGATATAATGAATATTTATGATGTTGAAAAAGGCAAGACAATGAAATTGTTAAACAAAAATTTAGGGAAAATTGCAATCACTTGTAATTTGTAGACTGCAAGTAACCAAAACAAAAGGTACATGACTATTACAGCCCACCTCATCGATAACAAATGAGAGTTACAAAATAGACTTATCAGGTAATTTTTTTTTTTATGTTTAATGTCTTTTAATATATTTTTTTAATATATACATACATATATATATATATATATATATATATATATATATATATATATATATATATATATATGTGTGTGTGTGTGTGTGTGTGTGTGTGTGTGTGTGTGTGTGTGTGTGTGTATGTATTTAGTAAACAATTTTCTATTTGAATTGTTTACTAGTTTATGTTTCTACCCCACATACAAAAGATGTGATTTCTGAGGTATTGGTCGATTGTTTTTATGAGTAGAATATTGATAGAAAGTTATCCACATTAACTGTGGATAATTGTTTCACTAATGATGTAATTATTGATGATATCTTAAATAAATTATCACGTTCATCACTTATGCTTTATGGTTCATTGTTTCATATGCGTTGTTGTGCTCACATTCTCAATTTAATTGTTTAAGATGGTTTATCTGTAATTAGTGATGAAATTGCAAAGACTCAAGATAGTGTTGCCTTTTGGAGAGCATCACCTAAAAGGGAGCAAAATTTTGATAAAGCAACCAATCAGTTAGGCATTCAAAATACAAAGAAGTTGTCTCTTGATTGTAAGACTCGTTTATCTTATGTTTAATACTACTTTGATTTACAAAGAAGTTTTTTGTCGGTTAAAGCTTCGTGAGACACAATATAAATGTTTACTAATGGAGGAAGAATGGGACTTGACACAAGATATTTATGGAAAATTAGAAATATTTTACAATGTCACTCTACTATTCTCTGACACTAAATTTCCAACTGCAAATGAATATTTTCCTAAAATTTGTCAAATCAAAATTCATTTGACAAAATGACTCATGTATGAGAATGTTATGATAAAGAAGATGGTTGCACAAATGATTAAGAAATTTAACAAGTATTGGAGTGTGATTCATGGTGTTATGGGGGTGGCCATTATTTTAGACCATAGATTCAAAGTGAAATTGTTAGATTATTTCTTTCCTTTGATATATGGAGATGATGGCGAAGACGAAATAATCAAAATTCAATAGTATTGGCATGATTTGCTTTATGAATATCAACCGGAGCATGGAAGTAGTACAAGTCAAACTTTATTTGGTTCATCTTCTTCTCAATCTAGTTTTTGTGGTGATGATGAGTATCTAACAGATTTTGATACATTTATTGAACAAGAGTTAAGTAATATCTTGAGAAAGTTAGAACTGGAATGTTATTTAGAGAAGCAATTTTTACTTAGAAGTCTAGACTTTGATATATTGACTTGGTGAAACTTAAATGGACCTAAATATCCAACCTTGCAGAGGATTGCTTGAGATATTCTTGCTATTTCAGTCTCTTCTATTGCTTCTAAGTCTGATTTTAGCACTGCTGGTAAGGTAATAAGTCCACATCGCAATGACTTCATTCAGGTACATTGGAGGCATTAATGTGTTCTCAAAATTGGTTATGGGCTAACCTAAAAGATAATAAAATGAATTTTTATCAACTTTAGTAAAAAGTTGATAATTATTAAATTTTGTCTTTAATTTTTTTTATTTTCTTGAAAGGTGAAAAGTCTTGTTTGATAATCTACGATGATAATGATTCAGAAGATAGTAAGTATTTTTCATTAATCTCTCTAATCGAATCAAATAATTAATTTTATTTTTAAGTGAAATATGAAACATTGGTTTTTAAAATATTGTAAGAATTTATTACCTATTTTTTTGCATGTGTTGTAGTTGATAATTGATGACATGGACTTGAGTTTCATTGTCCAATCTTGATGTTTGGCATGTAAGTGAATTTTGATTTTCCAGTATATATTAATTAGTTTAATATTTTTAATTACAAATTCGTTAGTATTTTCTATGTAAGCTACTTTTAAATTAATTTTGCTTTTAAAATTGATTATTATAGGTTAGTTTTTAAAATGTTGCTTTGTATCAAAATGAAGAATTAATGATGATATCAACATGAAAAGCTACTAATGAAAAGATTGATTATTGCATATTGTTAGATTTTGTGAAAACTTTGTATTTGAACTAAAATAATAATGAATATTGTGTAGCTTTTGTAGCAAGTGATATTTTTGGGAAAAAACGATTTATTTTATTTATTGAAATACAAAAAGAAATTAAAATTTATATTTGCAGGTATGGGAAGGGGATTTTTCCCTGCAGGGGTGGGGGTGGGAGCGGGGAGGGATAAGGAGGAGATTTTTCCTCGCGGGGATAAGGAGGGGATTTTTTCCCACGGGGACGGAGAGGGGATTTTCCTTCGCAGGGATTTTTTCCCACGGGGACGGGGATTGATATCCCCTCCCTGTCCCTCCTCGTTGCCATCCCTAATAGAGGATACTGATAATAAATATTTATAATTTTATTGGGCTTCTCCTTGATAATTTTTATTTTATTTTTTATAATTTTAAATAACATTTTAGGATTTTTGGTTAAAATAAAATTTGAGTTGAAAATTTTTTACTTAAAAAAAATAATTTCCTCTTAGCAACTAACTATTTACAAAAATTTAAGTATAGTAATAATTTTTATTAAAAGAAATTGAACCAAACGAATTCAATAGACATTAATGCTTATACTATTTTAAGTTAGAAAATTTCAACAATAAATTAAAGAAAATATTATTTAATAACTAATTTTATTTATTTATTAAATTTCAAAAAGAAATGAAAAATAATTTAACCTTTTAAATTTAAATCTCCAATTACTAAATAATATTTGAGGATCTCAATATCTTGCTCAATAGAATTAACGATGGATCTGCCCAATTGAAATTTGGTATAGCTCATTATACCACAAACATTATCGTACTGTGTTAGAGCCCGTCTTGCATTTTTGAAAGGCTCAAAGCATAACCCATAACATGACATGCGTGCCTTTGTGAGCATTTTAACAAGCTAGCCTATATGTTTTGTGGGCCAGTTCACCAATAATTAAACTTTTTATTTTTTTAAAGTTTTTGTAAAATTATTAAAACTCATAATTTTTTAAGTTAAATGAGGACAATATTTATTAAAATTTATTTAAAATTTCTTGTTTATGAAAGAAAAAAATCTTAGTAATATGATAAAAGATAATCAAACCAATAAAATAAAGAAAATCATACATGGAAAAATAAAATGACATGTATTATAATTTAAAAGTATCATATATTTTTACTTTATATTATATCTGAATTTTTAAAATTTTTAAATATAATTTTAACAACATGATTTTGCAATTTGAAATCTACAACCTTTCAATCTTTTCTGCATATAATATTTTATAAAATACTTGAATGTAAACTTGATTTTGGATCATCTAATACACATCCACTAACACTCAAAGTTAACATCGAAAAATATTTTTTATGTGCTCTCCACCATGCAATAATACGAAATTAATCATTTTCACTCAAAATTCCAGATAAATAATCAATACTTATGTAATTTATAAATTCACTAGAAAAAAGTTTGAAACTACCTATTGTATATTTTTCGAGATGATAGATCAAAGATATTATTTACCCAAACTTCTATTTATTTCATAATTTAAACAGATTTCAAGTAAAAATTCTCTAATATATTCTATTGTCAATGATAAAGGGACCTCCAAAGTTTCCCCAATAATTTCTAACAAATTGTTATACAATAATTTTAGTCTAGGGTTTAGGGTTATACAATAAACATAATGAGGTCTAAGAAGTTCAAATAATAAAGGTATTGGGGAAACTTTTGTTATACAATAAAGGTAAATACAATAAAGGTAAACATTTGTTATACAATAATTTTAGATAAATCAAATAATAAATGTGTATTTTTATAGGATTTTAACATTAAACATAATGAGGTCTAAGAAGTTCTAACATCAATTTTATTTTTTCTTTGTTCCTATTTCATCTCTTCTGTTAATTTTATTTCATCTTATACAATTAAATTTATTATATGACATACATTTAATATAAAATAATTTATCACCAAAAGGTAGATTTATATATCACTACATTATGAATGAAATTTGTTGTTGCCTTTTACGTGTTGTATCATTTTTTTTAATGCTCGTAATATGCTTACGGAGTTATCCCGTACCACTTGAACTCGCACATGTTAAGCTTTAATGACAATGTTTGTATAATATATGTTAAATCATTTTGCTACCAATATTTTCTTCTGCTTACTAAAGTGCTTCCAAACTTACAACCTTCTTTTTTTTTTTTTTCCTGTAAACCCGGCATGCACCGGCCATGGGCTGGTATTGTTTTGGGGCCGTGACGGCCCACCTCTATTGCTCAACGTTGAGCAGTCATCACGCTAAACATTCCCGTTTGCCAAACTGAGGTACCGATATGGCGCCAGCGAAAAAAGGTAAAGCGAAGGCGAAATTGGACGAGTCAACTCTGTCCTCACAAGCCTCCGCTAACAAAACTCAAAACGACAATTTCCCTTCATGTATTCGCGTTGTTTCTTCCACCTCTGTGGCCATCACCATCCACGCCAAGCCCGGCTCCAAAGTCTCCTCTATTACAGGTTCGTATAAAATTTTGATTATTTGATTTTTTCTTTATTTTTTTAAATTTTCATTTGTGTGTTCATGTTGTTTTGTTATTCGAAGATGTGAGTGATGACGCTGTGGGAGTGCAAATTGACGCGCCGGCGAAGGACGGCGAAGCGAACGCGGCACTTCTCGAGTACATCAGCTCGGTGAGTTTTAGTTGGGTTTTCAATTTTTTTCCTTTTTCTTTTTTGAAAACGAAAGGGGATGTTCAGAAAGAGTGTGGATGCTGTTTATCTTTCCTTCTTGTTGGTCCAATCCAAAAATTTCCCTTTACATATCCTGAAAGCATGAATGGACAAGTTACCCAAAAAAAAAAAAAAAGGACAAGTAGGGAAGAGAATTAACCTAAACTAAGCACATTCATAAGAACATTCTGTAGGTGATAGTAGATTTAAGCTCTACTGGATGCACCTTGACATGGTCTAAATTAATTTTTATAATTGTGGAGTAAAAGTTTTTACTTGGTAACATTGTTGTAGTCTTTTACCCTTTTCCCCCTTTCATTCAATTTTTTATTCCTGATTTATGTTTTATGCATGATGGGAAGTCATGTTTAATAGAATGGGAATTCATAATTTCACTCTTCCTTGTTTCAGGTTTTAGGGGTGAAAAGGAGGCAAGTGTCTATAGGTTCTGGATCTAAATCAAGGGACAAAATTGTGGTTGTTGAAGAGGTTACTCCACAAAATGTTTTTAATGCTTTGGACAAAGGGTCAAAGTCCTAAACTAAAAGGTGAAATAATAGATGTGCATCTGTTTGCTTGAATTCCTTTCTTCATCCCAACAAAAGCTGGATAATCGGGATGATTCATTCAGCAGTTGACTCTGAAATATTGGCGTGATGAAGATTAGGATACTTCAGAACAGGTAGTGGTTGCCATACTTTACCTGCCAAAGGTTATCTGTATTAGTTAGAGTTGTTACTGCAAGAGTTACTAGAGTTTAATTTTACTATGTATTGTTTTCTAATTAGGTCGTTTTATCATGAATCCTTTCCTATCTATTAATTTCTTCTCTTCAATTTATTTTTGGTTGAGATTTTCTTTTGAATTTATATCAAGGATAAAATACAGTCACCACACGATGAATGTAGCTATGGTCCAATTATTTATTGCTGGCTTGTAGTTTCCTATCAAGTAATCTGCTAATAAATTTCTGGATTAATAATCTAATTATCCTTCAGTCAATTACTGCAGAAGCTTGGTCTGCAGCTATGTGAAATGTCTCTCTCAACCATTGTATAATAGCAGCCATTCAAACTAGAATTTAGCGTTGAAAGCTACACAAAAATTGCCTTAAGAACATTTCCCTTTCTGTGAAGCACCAGCATGTGAAGCACCAGCACGTACTAACTCTCCTACAGAAAACCAGATCCCAACTACGTAAATCTGTATTATTTCTGTGTTTGAACTCTATTTATTTTTGTCTTTACTATTTTTTGTAAGATTATCGTTAAGATTCTTGATTTTCCTCTCAACTTTTGGTGAGTGCTTTGTGTCCAAATTGAAATTTCTAGACAGTTTGAGCAGAATTGGAGAAAATTTTAACTTTAGAGTATTGATGTGTAGAGGAATTCGACAAAGTGTCTGACTTTCTTGGCTTATGTTGCAAACTTTGCCTCTCATTTTCTTTCTATTTGATATTTTTGTTTCTCAAATGAAGTTAAGTGAATTCACTTAACCCAGGAACATCTTGTAGATATTATTTTAATGTAAGAGTTACATGACAACATGAACTTCATGAAAATCATTTCATATTCTCCATATTCAAAATTCAGAAAATGAGAGCAGACAAAGTTGATTCCTTTTAGTCTTAGATTGTTCTTGTGTTTGGACAAAGAGAGTTGTGACTCTAATTTGGTTAGTTTTTTAGTTTTCCTTCAATTTTGTTGGGTAGGAGGTCGGATTTGATTCTCCCTTAAGCAAGCGTCTTTAATATTAGTTCAAACGAACCCACTCATAGCATTCTTGAAGAAATGAAGTTACACACACCAAAAACATCCTGGGAACAAATAACTCTCTTAAATATTTTCCCTGCAAAATTGTCCCAAATGCTCCTCTACCAATCTCTTCATTGAAATGGTTAGTCACTTCCAATAGTTCCGAGTAAGTAAATCATTTTGGACCAACGTCCTCTTCTAATAGAATTTTGCCATTGGTGCGAATACTATTCTATGTGCAAACTGGATTCCTGTAAATGAGGATTCCAACTGTCAAAATAATGAGTGTAAAAGCAGTCAGTGAAACACTGGCAATTAAAATATCTGTTTGATGCTCTTTTTTGCTTCCTTTATTGGCAGCTCCTCCTTTGGTGGCAAATGCAGATGTTGAATTATCTGCTTTGATTATGATATAGTTTCAATTTCCCTATTGTCATGGCCCATGTGTCATGGGAAGTTTGTGTTTTGTGCATTTTCCTTGTCTTTGAATATTGCAGCTTGACAGAAACAATCTTTCAAACTTGCTTCTTCACATTCTTCCTTGGATTGTGATTTCGGATCGGAATATGAACCATGTTCTCATGAAATCTTACTGGCTCAATGGTGTACTTGATATTCCAGCTTGCAACTTTCTGCTGAGAAATTCTTTTGACAGCCTGAGGCTCAGCTGCCCTCTTTAATTCTTGCATATCCTGGAAGACATTGACGCCTGATTTCTTGATAATATTGAACACAATACCCTTTAAGGCTACAGAGACCCATAGGTGAACAATTAAGGGACTTATATAGAAGCCCAGACAATTGACCTATTGTTGTTATGTTTTAATTTATTTGAATAGAGTTGAAAGATCACATCCATATTAGTTTTCATCAGATAGATCGTTTCTTCTGTAGAATTGTCTCCTGGTGTGAGATTATTTATATTGAAATCTGTTGAATTGAGCAGGTAAAAATGGCCATCAACATCCACGTTTAACGACACATTGCCATAGCCAATAGGCATGTGTGCTTCTGTCTGTAGTATCCTTTGGGTACTGCACAAGGATTTCATCCTTCTGCATCTTAAGCCAAAACATCCTGGTTGATTGATTAGTTTCCAGGACTCTAGAAACCACTTGTTTCCCTGCTAAGAGATGTTGACCTGGTAACAATGTATTGGTGGGGTGTACAAAATTCTGCCATAGGACCTTATCAGAATTATAGAAAATAAAATTTACTGAATTAAGCATTCATGCTTTTGCAAAAGGTTTAGAAATTCACACAATGGATGTCTCCTGACCTTCTAGTGATTGTTGAATGAATCGACCAGCAAATTTAAGTGTCGATGTAACATCCGTGAATTTTATTAAGTAATCTGCTAATAAATTTTTGAATTAATTATCTAACTATCCTTCAGTCATTATTGCAGAAGCTTCGTCTGCAGTTATCTGAAACGTCTCTTTCAACCATCATATAATAGAATATTGCCATTGGTGCAAATGCTATTATATGTGCAAACTCGATTCCTGTAAATGAGGGTTCCAACTGTCAAAATAGTGAGTGTAAAAGAAGTCAGTGAAACACTGGCAATTAAAATATCTGTTTGATGCTCTTTTTTGCTTCCTTTATTGGCAGCTTCTCCTTTGGTGGCAAATGCAGATGTTGAATTACCTGCTTTGATTATGATATAGTTTGAATATACCTATTGTCATGGTCCATATCTCATAGGAAGTTTGTGTTTTGTGCATTTTCCTTATCTTTGAATATTGCAGCTTCACAGAAACAATGTTTCAAACTTGCTGCTTCACATTCTTCCTTGGATTGTGATTTCAGATTGGAATATGAACCATCTTCCAATGAAATATTACTGTTTCAATGGTGTACTTGATATTTCCAGCCTACCTTTTGCAACTTTTTTGCTGAGAAATTCTTTTGACAGCCTGAAACTCAGCTGCCCTCTTTACTTCTTGCATATCCTGGAAGACAATGACACCTGATTTCCTAATCATTTGAACAGAATACACATTAAGGCTACAAAGACCTTTAGATAAACACTTATGGGTTCCTAAGGGTCTTCTTTAAGCAGGTAAAAAGGGCCATCAACATCCAGGTTTAACGACACATTGTTACCCCTTCTGGCTCTTCAGATAGCCAATATGCTTGTGGTCTTCTGTCTGTAGTATCCTTTGGGTACTGTACAAGGTTTTCAAACCATCTGTTTCCCCACTAGGAGACGTTGAACTGGTAGGGTGTACAAAATTCTGCCATATGACCTTATCAGAATTATAGAAAATAAAATTCCCTGAATCAAGCATCGGTGCTGTTGCAAAAGGTTTAGAAATTCACACAATGCATGTCTCCTGACCTTTTAGTGATTGTTGAATGAATCTACCAGCGCACTTAAGAATCAATGTAACATCAGCGGGAACTGGAGGTTGTCATAATTCGCTGTCCAAATAACAATTTTCCTTTCTATTCGGGCAATAAGGATTCCCGCCCTAAAACCATTCCCTCTTTCATAGAATCCAAAATCGTATAAACCAAAAGCCGACAGCCATGAGGGGTTTCCTGTGGGCGATAAGAATGCACCCAAATTAGCATTACAGAAAGTAAGATGGCAACCAAAATTTTGTTGTGTTTTCATTTTTGTTACAATCCTGAGAACTAGAGTAATAAACTAATTTAGTACCAGTAGGAACATACTATTTTATGAATGTGACATTTGCATTTTCCTAGTGTTATGTATAAGTAGTGAAGAATAAGACTCTAAGGGTGCGTTTGGTTACGGGTATGTAAGATTACCTTGGTAATCTATCTTTTATTCCTTTGTTTGGTTTATCAGTAATAAAAGATTACAGTAATCTTCTATTACCAATGCTGACGTGGCAGGTAATATAGGTGGTAATCTGATTACCACCTTTACCTTAGGTATTTAAAGATTACTGAGGTAATCTTTAGTTTATTATAGAAAAATTATTATTTATTAATTTTTTAAGATAAAAATAAATTTATTTTTAATTAATATGACAAATAATATAAAAAATATTTAAAAATAATTATATTCAAAAGGCATTTAAGTAAAATAATTTACTAGTAATCTTTTATTACCTTTAACCAAACACAATAATTATTTATACCTATAAAATTTTATCAAACATAGTAATCATTTATACCCAGTAATCTTCTAAGTAATCTATCTTCAAGGTAATCTTTCTATTTTAGTAATCAAACATTACCCAAACCAAACGCCCCCTAAGGGTTAACAAAATTGATAGAACATTAGAACTTCTAAAGTGAAGACTTGGGTTTGAGTCTCTACTATATTTGTGAAACTTTGATTTACCTAGTATAATAGTTGTAGGTCAAAAGATAGTGAAGAACAGTTAAAGATTTTTTGTGCCTTCTAGCAACAAACCTTACTGGCATTCCATGGTCATACGTAAGTAGATTATCAGGGTGGCTTCAGTCTCTTTGAAAAATATTTTGTTTAGGATTTTCACTTTATGTTAAAATAAGAATGGTTTAACATTCCAAAACTAAATATTCTTAGATAAATTTGAATTAATCAGGTGATAAACCCCTAAAGGGCAATTGACAAAAGTGCGAGCATTAAGACAACAAAAATCGCATGAGTTCAAAATTTGTTAACATATCAAGATTAAATTGTAAACCCTACTCTATAGGCAATGAAGTTTCCTTATTCTAAATTATGATTTTTAGCTATACAAAAAGATTATTATTGTATGAGCAGAAGTGGAACATAAATTCACTCTTTAAACTACATAAATACATTTGAAAGAAGGAAATGATACTAGCAAATCCATTGGGTTATATTTTCTATACCAAGACTCAGATGCAAGTAAGAAAAGAAGTAGGACTTGGAGGAATTGGAATGTCAACAGTTCCTTCTAGCATAAGTAAAACTTTCTTCATTGAAGGGCGCAACGATGGCTCATCAACAATGCACCAAAGTGCAACTTTGACCATTCTCTCTAGTTGTTTTAGATCAATCTCTTCATTTCCTACCAGTTGCCTCAACTCACCACCATCAAAACATTGGTAAACCCAATCTTCGAGAACAACTTGATCGTCTGGAAAGTTTTGGTCCATACATCTTCGACAACATATGATCTCTAACAACACTACTCCAAAACTATAAACATCTGCTTTCACTGTAATAGGTAAATTTTGATGCCATTCTGGTGCAACATATCCTCTTGTTCCTCTGATGCTGGTAAAAGTGTTAGTTTGGTCTGGTTTCAACAGCTTCGCCAATCCAAAGTCAGCAATTTTCGTGCACCCACTCTCATCCATGAGTACGTTGTGAGGTTTTATATCACAATGGATGATTTGCGTTTGACATTCATCATGCAGATAAAGAATTCCTCGCGCTATATCCCGAGCAATACCGATTCTTTCTATCCAATTAAATTGTTTTTCAGGTGTGAAGAGTAGATTAGCAAGAGAACCATTGCTCATGTACTCGTATACTAACACCTTGTTGGGTCCATCAAAGGAATAACCAAGCAAACAAACTAAATTCTTGTGATGGGTTCTCCCAATTACCTTTATCTCAGTCAGGAATTCCCTCTCCCCTTCAGCTAATGCCTTATCTAATTTTTTGACAGCTACAAACTTATTGCAACGCATCATAGTCCCTTTATAAACTATACCTGAAGATCCTCTTCCAATCTCTTCCTTGAAACCATCAGTTAGTTTTTCGATCTCTGCAAAAGTAAATGATATCGGTGCAACGTCCTCACATAACCTGAAATTACCATTTCCAGGAATTCTTTTGTATGACCAGGCTTGATATCTGTGGATGAAAATCCCACAAGTTGCCAAAACAACAAATGTAGAAGCGCCAAATACACAGCTCAATGTAATTATCAAACTGGTTCCGAGGTATTTCTTCTCCTCTCCGGGCACATTGTTACTATCAGAGGACGCATTTCCTACCTTGATGAAAGCAAAAGTTTTTGATCCACTACCCAAATCTCTTCTTCCAAATCTCAAAGGAAGCCTTTGCATTCTGCACGTACTATCATCACTCTTGAAGAGGGCAGCTTCGCAATTGCAGTCTGCCAAACATGCTTGTTGACAGTCTTCTTTGGTTGTTTCTGACAAATCAAAGTATGAGACATCTTCCCACAGAGTATTCTCCAATGGTTGGATCTTGAATTTGACAGGTCCATGCCCATTGCTGCAACTTTCTGCAATGAAATCTCTTTCACACCCGGAAGTCTGATTGCTCTGGTTCACAGAGGCAAATCCTGGAAGACATTTACAGTCAGGTTTTTGATCATTTAAAACACAATAGCTGTTAACGCCACACAGACCCGGAGGAGCACACTTATTTTTGGACGATTCCCACAGAACAGACCATTTACCATTTGGTCTCAAATTGTGTGAATATAATCTGAATATCCCATCCCAATCAACTCTCATTAAATAAAGTACTCCTCCTGTTGGATACCCTTTTGTAATATTCTTTATATTGACGCCACTGGTGTTAAGCAGGTAAAGATGGCCATCAACACCAAGGTTTAGTGTCACATTATCACCTTGCCCATCTGTACCGGACGCATAATAGGCATATGGAGCTGTGTCATCGGTATTCTTTGGATACTGAACAAGGTTCCCATCTCTTTGCATCTTAAGCCGGAATTTCCCTGTGGAAGGATCTGTTTCTGAAACACTTGGAAACAACTCATTTCCTGCCTGGAGGCGTTGAGTTGGCAAAATAGTATCAGTTGGGTAGTCGAAACTCTGCCATATTATTCCTCCACTAGAGTTGTAAAGCACAAAGTTTCCAGAGTCCAGCATGGAAGCAGAAGAGGCAGACACAAAATTCTGATTGGCAATATCGGTACCTTGGCCTTGTGCTGATTGCAAGACAAGCTTGCCTTCAGTACTCAACAGCAAAGTGGTGTTGCTGGGGAGCGGCGGATCATCGCGGTTTGCTGTCCAGACGACAGTTTTCTCAGGAATTCCGGCAAGAAAAATTCCAACGGCATAGCCATTGCCTCGCGGATAAAATCCGAAGGCGTAGAGTTTAGAAATTGATGGCCATGAGGAGTTTGTGGTAGGTCTTAGAGAAGTTCCCAGGCTTATATTAGACTGTCTTTGTTGAGCTGTAACAACAGAAGATGCAAATAAGAAGAACAAGAAGATAGAATGGATTAAAAGAAAATGTAATCTCTGCATTTTAATGTTAAAAAATGAAATACGGTTGTAGTGAATGGATTTGGAACTAAATACAAAAGAGGATCCTGACTGCATATTTTTAAGATCTAAGAAAATTTATCAAGTCTCCCCCAAGTCAAGTTGCTCAAAAGACTTGGACTTTTCAATACTCACCCATTACCATTCAATAATGCACTTGCGGTATGCTGACTTTTCTTCTTCTTCTTCTCCTTTTCTAGTTTTTTTTTTTTTTTTTTTTCACAATTTTTCCCAACTATCATGTCAGCCTAAAAATAAAAGATTACTTTAAATTTCAAATATAACAATGGAGCGGTACGGTTTTGAATACTTAATTAACTTACTATGTGTTATTATATGATTGAGTATTATTTTATATTTAATTTAAAATTACTCAATTATATTATAATA
The DNA here is from genome assembly GCF_011075055.1 of Mangifera indica. NCBI lineage: Eukaryota > Viridiplantae > Streptophyta > Magnoliopsida > Sapindales > Anacardiaceae > Mangifera > Mangifera indica. The sequence continues at coordinate 15,182 of NW_025401142.1, read as the reverse complement.
TATTATATAATCATCAAATTAATATTTCAAATTGAGTATACATAATTTTATTGAATTTGAATTATAATATAATGCTCAAAAGACTGTGAAGTGGTCAATGGTCTTAACCTTTGTAGAGCTGTCTCTTTCATTTGAATTTGAAAATTGATCATACGGTAAATGGAAGAATGATGCAGCTAGAAATGCTATTTGTCAAAGCGACTTCCTGCAATCTCGTTGCCACTACCATAACATTTCTAAGTCTTCCCACTTTTCTCCAAGTCAATCACACGGTTTCTAGGAAAGCTGATATTCCCCACCCTATTAACACGGGATTCAAATTGGAGGAATTATAGTTCTGGACTGGTTAAAAGCCCAGAACTCTAAACTACTTATATTGTTCTGGACTGGTTCTCAATCCATCTACAGAACAATAATTCCTCCAATTGAAATAGATGAATTATTTCTCCAAGTCATTAAGCAAAATAGTATTTTCTAGTTTCTTTAGGATGCCTCACAATAGATGAATAATTGCTAGATTTAGGCTAAGGTGTACTAGTATTGTGGTACCATCGCACACTCCTTTAGGTATTCTACTCTAAACTTAATTATTCACCCCGATTTGATTGAAGAAGTTTAATGCCATTGTCAAGCTAAACTTGTACTTCAAATAACTAAGTTTAACTAGAATATATATGTATAGAAAGAAAATGAATGAGAGATATGACGTGGGTAAGAGTGTACATAATTTAGTTTAAATCGTAAAATCGAATCAAATCGCTTAAAAATTATGGTTTTGTTTAGTTTGGTTTATAAAATAGTTTGATTTGGTTAAAATTTTTTAAACTGTTTTTTTCATTTGAATTGTGGTTTAAACAATTTTCAAATCGAATCAAACTGTAAATCATGTTTAATATATCTATATATATATAAACTATGTTTAACAAATTTTTTCAATAAACAATTAGATTAGGTATACAACTTATTTTTTCATATTTATTTTGTTATTTTTTGTATATGTATATTTTATATATATTTTATATGTATATATATTATGTTTCAAAAAACTATAATTTAGTTAATTTTATTAAATGATATATATATATATATATATATATATATATATATATATATATATATATAAATGATTTTAAAATATTCAAACTATAATAGTCGAATTGTGTATCATATAATATATCAAAAACTCAATTTACTATATTGTGTATCATATTGTATGATACATTTTAAAAATTAAAATAATAAATTATTAATAAAGTATTATAATTGAGACGTCCTCATTTTGAAAAACATCACAAACATCTTTAATATTTTAAATTTCTTCATATACATCCTTAATGCATTCATTTTTTCTTAAAAAGTGTATCAATTTGTATAAAAACTATGTATTGTATCATATTGTATTATATGATATGTTTACTGTATCATATTAATTTGATACACCTTATGATATGTATTATTTTCTATTTGTATCGTATTATATCTTACAATATGATATGTATCGTATATCAGAGTATGTGAGCTCTATGGCAACAAAGTTGCATCTCTTATAAACATTTTGCAATGATTTGATATTTCTAACTAGAGATTCTAAAGATGGGTTTTGTAATTATCATACAACTCCACCTCATGTGCTTTGTTTGAATAAAAAACTTCAATAAGATGAGTAGCTAAAGTAGACTTCTTCTCCACCTTGCGATTCTTCCTAATTCCATTGTGCATTCTCATCAAACTCAACAAACCTACTAGTCATAATCTTTTGTGTTTTGAGACTTAATACTTGATACCTTTGGCTTGAGGGCTATAGATAAGAAATTTTCCATTTTCAACGTTTTTTTCTAACTTGTGTTGGTTCTTAATAGGAATTTGTGCATAATTCAATGATCCAGCAATTGTTAGATGTTTTACAATTGGTTTTCTATCGAATAATACTATGTGTATATACTTTTTAGAATACAATTAGGTGCACATATAATATGTTATCGTGTGATTAGAGATTACTCTATCCTTAATTTAAAATCACTTAATCATATGATAACACATCATCTATGTATCTAATGGCGTATTTAAAAGTGTATTTGTATAATTTTATTGTTTTATATCACTCCAAGCTTCTAGTAGAATCTTGCCTTTTAACTGCACCATAAGCCAACTTGTTCAAAAGATAAACTATTGTATAGATAGTTTCATCCCATAATTTTTTGGGCAAATACTTCTCTATTAATGTGCACTTTGCCGTTTCCACGATTGTTTTGTTTTTCTTTCTAAAACTCCATTTTGTCAAGGAGAGTAACTAATTTTAAGTTGATGTTTCACACCTTCATCTTCAAAATTTTGTCAAATTTGGAAGAATTATACTCTTTACCTCTACTAGATCTAAAAGCCTTTATCTTGTAACCACTATGAGTTTCAAAAGGAGCTTTAAACTTCTTGGACAGATTAAAAACATTACTTCTTTGCATTAAATAAACTTAAGTCATTCTTGAAAAATCATCTACGAACTATATAAAGTACTTGTTGTTAGTTGTCCCTAGTTGATGGAATTTTTACAAGTGTGAGTGTTATGTCAATCATTTTGCAACTAGGGTGATTAACGTTTGTTTAAATAACAATAGGACCTGTTAATGTGATCCACAACTGACAAATAAACATTACTTTAGCTCATAACTTGAAGAAAATGTTTTAAACCATATGTGACCTCATCAAGAATCCATAAATAGGAAATAAGAACCAAATCTATCATGATTATTGTAATATATTGAACATTAAATAATTGTTTCATATTATCTTGGAGTCACTTTCCCTAACTTTAATAATCACAACTGAAGTGCAATTACTTTCCTATAATACCAGGATCACGACAACGTCTATCAAACCATCAACTTCCATGTTTTAGAAGATAATGCTACATATAACTTTAACTTTCAATGCTATACATTATTAATAATAAAAAAAATGATAGAAAGAGTGAACACACAAAAAGATATTCTTATTAATTAATTGTTTCAATAATATAACTATGCTATTGTTTTAGTAATAATAACACCGTGATTGTCAACGCTTACTATTATCAGATAAACCACATTAATAACTCACTCTTTATTTTCTTTTGTTTGTCTTTTCGTATTCTTACTTATAAATCCACTAAAGTTTGGTTTAATTTTTGTTGGTAAAAACTTCTATATCAATAGAGGATACTAATAGTAAATATTTATAATTTTATTGGGCTTCTCGTTGATAATTTTTATTTTATTTTTTATAATTTTAAATAACGTTTTAGGATTTTTGGTTAAAATAAAATTTGAGTTGAAAATTTTTTACGAAAAAAAAAAAATCTTCACTAGGCAAGTAACCATTTACAAAAACTTAAGTATAGTAATAATTTTTATTGAAAGAAATTGAACCAAACGAATTCAATAAATGTTAATGGTTATATTATTTTAAGTTAGAAAATTCCAACAACAAATTAAAGAAAATATTATTTAATAACTAATTATATTTATTCTTTAATTTTCAAAAAGAAACGAAAAATAAGTTAACCTTTTAAATTTAAATCTCCAACTACTAATTAATAGTTGAGGATCTTAGTATCTCATTCAGTAAAATTTACGATGGGTTTGACCAATTTAAATTTAGCATAACTCATTATATTACAAACCTTGTCATACCGTGCTTGAGGCCATCTTGCATTTTTGAAAGGCTCAAAACATGGCCCATAGCATGACAAGCGTGCTTTTGTGAGCTTTTTGATGAGCTAACCTGCATGTTTTATGAGCCAGTTCGTCAATAATTAAACTTTTTATTTTTTGTAAAATTATTAAAATTCATAATTTTTTAAGTTACATGAGGATAGTATTTATAAAATTTTATTTAAAAACTCTTGTTTATGGAAGAAAAAAATCTCAGTAATACGATAAAAGATAATCAAACCAATAAAATAAAGAAAATCATACATGAAAAAAAAAAATGATATGTATTATAATTTACAAGTATAATATATTTTTACTTTGAACTATATCTGAATTTTTAAAATTTTTAAATATAATTTTAACAACCCGATTTTGCAATTTGAAATCCACAGTCTCTCAATCTTTCCTGCATATAATATTTTAAAAAATACTTGAATATAAACTTAATCATATATCATCTAATACACATCACTAACACTAAAAGTTGGTATTGAAAAATATTTTTTATATGCTCTCCACTATGCAATAATACCAAATTGATCATTTTCACTCAAAATTTCAGACAAATAATCAATATTTATGTAATTTGTAAATTCACCAAAAAAAAGTTTGAAACTACCTATTGTATATCTTTCGTGATGATAGACCAAAGATATTATTTACCTTTAAATAAACCCAAACTTCTATCTATTTCATAATTTAAACACATTTTAGGTAAAAATTTTCTAACACATTCTATTGTCAATAATAAAGGGGTCTCCAAAATTTCCCCGATAATTTCTAACAAATTGTTTATTCATAATAAATTGTAAAAAAATTGAATAGAGGAATTTTTTTAAAGGTTCTAAAATATTCATTACATCATATTCAACTTCTCAAATATGTTAACTAAAAAATAAAAGCTTTTTAGTTAACATGTTTATAGTTGTATATTAAAATATTGAGTAATAACATTTTCGTAATTGTGAAATAGTTAACATGTTTATAGTTGTATATTAAAAATAAATTATGAAATAGTTAACATTTTAGTTAACATGTTTATAGTTGTATATTAAAACTAAAGTGCTTCCAAACTTTTGGCTTTTTTTTCATTTTTTTGGTATTCGCAATTGTGATTGTGATTTTTCATCTAAAATAATAAAAAATAATTACTGTTAAAATAATTAAAAATAATTGAATTTTTTGAATTATAACCCTTGTTGAAATGATTTTGAGAAAAGAAATATAATTGAAAAAATTATAAAAATTAAAATAAAATGAAAAAAATTAAGAATTAAAAGAGATTATATTACTTTGATTTGAGAAATGAAAGTTGAACAGTTACGAAAAAATGGAATAAAATTAGGGTAATATTTATAGAAAATAAATAAATAAACAAATAACTATAGACAACAACTACTACATCAATGCTGGAGAGTAATCAAGTAAGTGTAGGCAAACCGTCTCAAGGCTGAGCATGCACCGGCCATGGGCTGGTATTTTTTTGGGGCCGTGACGGCCCACCTCTATTGCTCAACGTTGAGCACTCATCGCGCTAAACATTCCCCGTTGCCAAACTGGACGGACCGATATGGCGCCAGCGAAAAAAGGCAAAGCGAAGGCGAAATTGGACGAGTCAACTCAGTCCTTGCAAGCCTCCGCTAACAAAACTCAAAACGACAATTTCCCTTCATGTTTTCGCTTCGTTTCTTCCACCTCGGTGGCCATCACCATCCACGCCAAGCCGGGCTCCAAAGTCTCCTCTATTACAGGTTCGTATAAAATTTTGATTATCTGATTTTTTTTCTTTATTTTTTTAAATTTTCATTTGTGTGTTGATGTTGTTTTGTTATTCGAAGATGTGAGTGATGAGGCTGTGGGAGTGCAAATTGACGCGCCGGCGAAGGACGGCGAAGCGAACGCGGCACTTCTCGAGTACATCAGCTCGGTGAGTTTTAGTTGGGTTTTCAATTTTTTTCCTTTTTCTTTTTTGAAAACGAAAGGGGATGCTAAGAAAGAGTGTGGATGCTGTTTATCTTTCCTTCTTGTTGGTCCAATCCAAAAATTTCCCTTTACATATCCTGAAAGCATGAATGGACAAGTTACCCAAAAAAAAAAAAAAAGGACAAGTGGGCAAGAGAATTAACCTAAACTAAGCACATTCATAAGAACATTCTGTAGGTGATAGTAGATTTAAGTTCTACTGGATGCACCTTGACATGGTGTAAATTAATTTTTATAATTGTGGAGTAAAAGTTTTTACTTGGTAACATTGTTGTAGTCTTTGACCCTTTTCCCCCTTTCATTCAATTTTTTATTCCTGATTTATGTTTTATGCATGATGGGAAGTCATGTTTAATAGAATGGGAATTCATAATTTCGCTCTTCCTTGTTTCAGGGTTTAGGGGTGAAAAGGAGGCAAGTGTCTATAGGTTCTGGATTTAAATCAAGGGTAAAAATTGTGGTTGTCGAAGAGGTTACTCCACAAAATGTTTTTAATGCTTTGGACAAAGCGTCAAAGTCCTAAACTAAAAGGTGAAATAATAGATGTGCATCTGTTTGCTTGAATTCCTTTCTTCATCCCAACAAAAGCTGGATAATCGGGATGATTCATTCAGCAGTTGACTCTGAAATATTGGCATGATGAAGATTAGGATGCTTCAGAACAGGTATTGGTTGTCATACTTCACCTGCAAAAGGTTATCTGTATTAGTTAGAGTTGTTACTGCAAGAGTACTGTAGTTTAATTTTACTATGTATTGTTTTCTAATTAGGTCGTTTTTATCATGAATCCTTTCCCATCTATTATCTTCTTCTCTTCAATTTATTTTTGGTTGAGATTTTCTTTTGAATTTATATCAAGGATAAAATACAGTCACCACACGATGAATGTAGCTATGGTCCAATTATTTATTGCTGGCTTGTAGTTTCTTATCAAGTAATCTGCTAATAAATATCTGGATTAATAATCTAATTATCCTTCAGTCAATTACTGCAGAAGCTTGGTCTGCAGCTATGTGAAATGTCTCTCTCAACCATTGTATAATAGCAGCCATTCAAACTAGAATTTAGCATTGAAAGCCACACAAAAATTGCCTTAAGAACATTTCCCTTTCTGTGAAGCACTAGCATGTGAAGCACCAGCACGTACTAACTCTCCTACAGAAAACCCAATCCGAACTATGTAAATCTGTATTATTTCTGTGTTTGAACTCTATTTATTTTTGTCTTTACTATTTTTTGTAAGATTATCGTTAAGATTCTTGATTTTCCTCTCAACTTTTGTTGAGTGCTTTGTGTCCAAATTGAAATTTCTAGACAGTTTGAGCAGAATTGGAGAAAATGTTAACTTTAGAGTATTGATGTGTAGAGGAATTCGACAAAGTGTCCGACTTTCTTGGCTTATGTTGCAAACTTTGCCTCTCATTTTCTTTCTATTTGATATTTTTGTTTTTCAAGTGAAGTTAAATGAATTCACTCAATCCAGGAACATCTTGTAGATATTATTTTAATGTAAGAGTTACATGACAACATGAATTTCATGAAAATCATTTCATATTTTCCATATTCAAAATTCAGAAAATGAGAGAAGACAAAGTTGATTCCTTTTAGTCTTAGATTGTTCTTGTGTTTGGACAAGGAGAGTTGTGACTCTAATTTGGTTAGTTTTTTAGTTTTTCCTTCAATTTTTTTGGGTAGGAGGTCGGATTTGATTCTCTTTAGAAGCAAATCGTTAAGCAAGCGTCTCTAATATTAGTTCAAATGAACCTACTCACAGCATTCTTGAAGAAATGAAGTTACACACACCACAAACATCCTGGGAACAAATAACTCTCTTAAATATTTTCCCTGCAAAATTGTCCCAAATGCTCCTCTACCAAATCTCTTCATTGAAATGGTTAGTCACTTCCAATAGTTCCGAGTTAGTAAATCATTTTGGACCAACGTCCTCTTCTAATAGAATTTTGCCATTGGTGCAAATGCTATTATATGTGCAAATTGGATTCCTGTAAATGAGGATTCCAACTGTCAAAATAATGAGTGTAAAGGCAGTCAGTGAAACACTGGCAATTAAAATATCTGTTTGAAGCTCTTTTTTGCTTCCTTTATTGGCAGCCCCTCCTTTGGTGGCAAATGCAGATGTTGAATTATCTGCTTTGATTATGATATAGTTTCAATTTCCCTGTTTTCATGGCCCATGTGTCATGGGAAGTTTGTGTATTGTGCATTTTCCATGTCTTTGAATATTGCAGCTTGACAGAAACAATCTTTCAAACTTGCTTCTTCACATTCTTCCTTGGATTGTGATTTCGGATCGGAATATGAACCATCTTCTCATGAAATATTACTGTCTCATTGGTGTACTTGATGTTCCAACCTAGCTTTTGCAACTTTCTGCTGAGAAATTCTTTTGACAGCCTGAGGCTCAGCTGCCCTCTTTGATTCTTGCATATCCTGGAAGACATCGACGCCTGATTTCTTGATTGTTTTGAACACAATACCCTTTAAGGCTACAGAGTCCCATGGGTGAACACTTAAGGAAGCCCAGAGAATTGACCTATTGTTGTTATGTTTTAATTTATTTGAATAGAGTTGAAAGATCACATCCATATTAATTTTCATCAGATAGATTGTTGCTTCTGTAGAATTGTCTCCTGATGTAGTATTATTTATATTGAAATCTGTTTAATTGAGCAGGTAAAAATGGCCATCAACATCCACGTTTAACGACACATTGCCATAGCCAATAGGCATGTGTGCTTCTGTCTGTAGTATCCTTTGGGTATTGCACAAGGATTTCATCCTTCTGCATCTTAAGCCAAAACATCCTGGTTGATTGATTAGTTTCCAAGGCTCGAGAAACCACTTGTTTCCCTGCTAAGAGATGTTGACATGGTAACAATGTGTTGGTGGGGTGTACAAAATTCTGCCATAGGACCTTATCAGAATTATAGAAAATAAAATTTACTGAATTAAGCATTCATGCTTTTGCAAAAGGTTTAGAAATTCACACAATGGATGTCTCCTGACCTTCTAGTGATTGTTGAATGAATCGACCAGCAAATTTAAGTGTTGATGTAACATCTGTTAATTTTATTATCTGCTAATAAATTTTTGAATTAATTATCTAACTATCCTTCAGTCATTATTGCAGAAGCTTCGTCTGCAGCTATCTGAAACGTCTCTTTCAACCATCATATAATAGAATTTTGCTGTTGGTGCAAATGCTATTATATGTGCAAACTTGATTCCTGTAAATGAGGGTTCCAACTGTCAAAATAGTGAGTGTAAAAGAAGTCAGTGAAACACTGGCAATTAAAATATCTGCTTGATGCTCTTTTTTGCTTCCTTTATTGGCAGCTTCTCCTTTGGTGGCAAATGCAGATGTTGAATTACCTGCTTTGATTATGATATAGTTTGAATTTCCCTATTGTCATGGTCCATATCTCATGGGAAGTTTGTGTTTTGTGCATTTTCCTTATCTTTGAATATTGCAGCTTCACAGAAACAATCTTTTAAACTTGCTGCTTCACATTCTTCCTTGGATTGTGATTTTGGATTGGAATATGAACCATCTTCCAATGAAATATTACTGTCTCAATGGTGTACTTGATATTTCCAGCCTACCTTTTGCAACTTTTTGCTGAGAAATTCTTTTGACAGCCTGAAACTCAGCTGCCCTCTTTAATTCTTGCATATCCTGGAAGACAATGACACCTGATCTCCTAATCATTTGAACAGAATACACATTAAGGCTACAAAGACCTTTAGGTAAACACTTATGGGTTCCTAAGGGTCCTCTTTAAGCAGGTAAAAAGGGCCATCAACATCCAGGTTTAACGACACATTGTTACCCGTTCTGGCTCTTCAAGATAGCCAATATGCATGTGTTCTTCTGTCTGTAGTATCCTTTGGGTACTGTACAAGGTTTTCATATTTCTACATCTTAAGCAAAAACATCCCGGTTGATTGATTGGTTTCCAAGACTCTTGAAACCATCTTTATCCCTCTAGGAGACGTTGAACTGGTAGGGAGTACAAATTCTGCCATATGACCTCATCAGAATTATAGAAAATAAAATTCCCTGAGTAAAGCATCGGTGCTTTTGCAAAAGGTTTAGAAATTCACACAATGCATGTCTCCTGACCTTTTAGTGATTGTTGAATGAATCTACCAGCGCATTTAAGAATCAATGTAACATCGGCGGCAACTGGAGGTTGTCATAATTCGCTGTCCAAACAACAATTTTCCTATCTATTCTGGCAATAAAAATTCCCGCCTTAAAACCATTCACTCTTTCATAGAATCGAAAATCATATAAACCAAAAGACGACAGCCATGAGGAGTTTCCTGTGGTCGATAAGAAAGCACCCGAACTTATATTAGCATAACAGAAAGATGGCAACCAATTTTGTTGTGTTTTCGTTTTTGTTACAATCCTGAGAACTAAGTAATAAACTAACTTACACCAGTGGGAACATAGTATTTTATGAATGTGACATTTGCATTTTTCTAATGGTATGTATAAGTAGTGAAGAACAGGACTTCAAATGTTAGCAAAACTGATAAAGTATTAAACGTTCTAAGATGAAGGTCTGGGTTTAAACCTCTATTATGTTTGTGAAATTTTGATTTATTTAATACAGTAGTTGTGAGTCAAAAATAGTGAAGAACAGTCAGATTTTGTATGCCTTCTAGCAACAAACCTTACTAGCATTCCGTGGTTATACTCAAGTGGATTATCAGGGTGGCTTCAATCTCTGAAAAATATTTTGTTTAGGATTTTCACTTTCTGTTAAAAGAAAAATGGTTTAACAATCCAAAACTAAATATTTTTAGATAAATTTGAATTAATCAAGCAATAAACCCCTAAAGGCAGTTGATAAAAGTGCGAGCATTCAAGCAACAAAAATTGCATGAGTTAAAAATTTGTTAACATAGTAAAATTAAATTGTGGAGCCTACTCTGTTGCCAATGAACTTACCTTATTCTAAATTATGATTTTAGATATACAAAAAGAATGATTATTATTGTATGAGTGGAAGTGGAACATATATTCACTCTTTAAACTACATAAATACATTTGAAAGAAGGAAATGAAACTGGCAAATCCATTGGGTTATATTTTCTTTACTAGGACTCAAATGCAAGTAAGAAAAGAAGTAGGACTTGGAGGAATTGGAATCTCAACAGTTCCTTCTAGCATAAGTAAAACTTTCTTCATTGAAGGGCGTAGTGATGGCTCATCAAGAATGCACCAAAGTGCAACTTTGACCATCCTCTCCAGTTGTTTTAGATCAACCTCTTCATTTCCTACCAGTTGCCTCAACTCACCACCATCAAAACATTGATAAACCCAATCTTCGAGAACAACTTGATCGTCTGGAAAGTTTTGGTCCATACATCTTCGACAGCATATGATCTCTAACAACACCACTCCAAAACTATAAACATCTGCTTTCACTGTAATAGGTAGATTTCGATGCCATTCTGGCGCAACATATCCTCTCGTTCCTCTTATGCCGGTGAAAGTGTTAGTTTGGTCTGGTTTCAATAGCTTTGCCAATCCAAAGTCAGCAATTTTCGCGCACCTATTTCATCCATGAGTACGTTGTGAGGTTTTATGTCACAATGGATGATTTGCGTTTCACACTCATCATGTAGATAAAGAATTCCTCGTCCTATATCTAGAGCAATGCCCATTCTTTCTATCCAATTAAGCTGTTTTTCAGGTGTGAAAAGTAGATCAGCGAGAGAACCATTGCTCATGTACTCTATACTAACACTTTGTTGGGTCCATCAAAGGAATAACCAAGCAAACGAACTAAATTCTTGTGATGGGTTCTCCCAATTACCTTTATCTCAGTCAGAAATTCCCTCTCCCCTTCAGCTAAGACCTTCTCTAATTTCTTGATAGCTACAAACTTATTGCAATGCATCATAATCCCTTTGTAAACTATACCTGAAGATCCTTTTCCAATCTCTTCCTTGAAACTATCAGTTATTTTTTCGATCTCTGCAAAAGTAAATGATATTGGTGCAATATCCTCACAAAACTTGAAATTACCATTTCCAGGAATTCTTTTGTATGACCAGGCTTGATATCTGTGGATGAAAATCCCACAAGTTGCCAAAACAACAAATATAGAAGCGCCAAATACACAGCTTAGTGTAATTATCAAACCGGTTCTGAGGTATTTCTTCCCTCCAGCCACATTGTTAATATCAGAGGACGCAATTCCTACCTTGATGAAAGCAAAATGCTTTGATCCACTATCCAGATATCTTCTCCCAAATCTCAAAGGAAGCCTTTGCATTCTGCAGGTACTATCATCACTCTGGAAGAGGGCAGCTTCGCAATTGCAGTCTGCCAAACATGCTTGTTGACAGTCTTCTTGGTTGTTTCTGACAGATCAAAGTATGAGACATCTTCCCAGAGAGTATTCTCCAATGGTTCAACCTTGAATTTGACAGGTCCGTGCCCATTTCTGCAACTTTCTGCAATGAAATCTCTTTCACCCCGGAAGTCCAATTGCCTTGGTTCACAAAGGCAAATCCTGGAAGACATTTACAATCAGGTTTTTGATCATTCAAAACACAATAGCTGTTAAGGCCACACAGACCCTTAGGGTCACACTTATTTTGGGACGATTCCCACACGGCGGACCATGTGCCATTTGGTCTCAAATTGTGTGAATATAATCTGAATATCCCATCCCAATCAACTCTCATTAAATAAAGTACTCCTCCTGTTGGATACCCTTGTGTAATATTCTTTATATTGACGCCACTGGAGTTAAGCAGGTAAAGATGGCCATCAACACCAAGGTTTAGTGTCACATTATCACCTCGCCCATCTGTACCGGACGCATAATAGGCATATGGAGCTGTGTCATCGGTATTCGTTGGATACTGAACAAGGTTCCCATCTCTTTGCATCTTAAGCCGGAATTTCCCTGTGGAAGGATCTGTTTCTGAAACACGTGGAAACAACTCATTTCCTGCCAGGAGGCGTTGAGTTGGCAAAATAGTATCAGTTGGGTGATCAAAACTCTGCCATATTATTCCTCCACTAGAGTTGTAAAGCACAAAGTTTCCAGAGTCCAGCATGGAAGCAGAAGAGGCAGACCCAGAAATCTGATTGGCAATATCAGTACCTTGGCCTTGTGCTAATTGCAAGACAAGCCTGCCTTCAGAATTCAATAGCAAGGTGTGTTGCTGGGAACAGGCGGATCATCGCGGTTTGCTGTCCAAACGACAGTTTTCTCAGGAATTCCGGCAAGAAAAATTCCAACCGCATAGCCATTGCCTCGCGGATAAAATCCGAAGGCGTAGAGTTTAGAACTTGATGGCCATAAGGAGTTTGTGGTAGGTCCTAGAGAAGATCCCAGGCTTATATTAGACTGTCTTCGTTGAGCTGTAACAACAGAAGATTCAAACAAGAAGAACAAGAAGATAGAATGGATTAAAAGAAAATGTAATCTCTGCATTTTAATGTAAAAAAATGAAATACAATTGTAGTGAATGGACTTGGAGCTAAATACTAAAGAGGATCCTGACTGCATATTTTTAAGATCTAAGAAACTTTATCGAGTCTCCCCCAAGTCAAGTTGCTCGAAAGACTTGGACTTTTCAATACTCATCCATTACCATTCAATATTGTACTCGCGGTATGCTGACTTTTCTTCTTCTCCTTTTCTAGTTTTTTTTTTTTTTTTTTCCACAATTTTTCCCAACTATCATATCAGCCTTAAAAAAACAAGATTGCTCCATATTTCATGTGTAACAATGAGCAGTGCTATGTTAACTCAGTTTTGAGTACTTAATTAAGATACGATGTATTATTATATGAATGAGTATTATTTTATATTTAATTTAAAATTATTTAATCATATTATAACATATTAATTTAGTATCTAATTGAATACTCAAAATTGAAAATACATAACTTTATTGAATTTGAATTATAATAGTATGCTCAAAAGACTTCGAAGTGGTCAATGGTCTTAACGTTTGTAGAACTGTCTCTTTCATTTGAATTTGAAAATTCATCATACGGTAATTGGAAGAATGATGCAGCTCTGGACTGGTTACACGGCATATTTTTCTCTAAGTCTTCCCACTTTTCTCTTTTATTAGAACTGTCTCTTTCTAAGTCTTCCCACTTTTCTCTAAGTCAATCACACGGTTTCTAGGAAAGCTGATATTCCCCACCCTACTTACACGGCATTCAAATTGGAGGAATTATAGTTCTGGACTGGTTTAAAGCCCAGAGCTCTAAACTACTTGACTTATATTGTTCTGGACTGGTCCTCAATCCATCTACAGAACAATAATTCCTCCAATTGGAATAGGTGAATTATCTGGTTTCTTTAGGATGCCTCACAATAGATGAATTATTGCTAGATTTAGGCTAAGGTGTACTATTCCAATCGTATTATAGTTTTAAAAGAAATTTAAATATATAAATAATATATTATTACGTGATTTAATAATTTTAAATTGAAAATAAAATAATACTTAATCATGTGATAATACATTATATTTATATTTAAATTATATATTAAAAGTGTGTACATATAATATTGTTATATTAGAAACAATAAAACTATGTCTGCATATTTTTTTATACATAATTTAGATACATAAATGATGTATTATTATGTGATTACATGATTTTGAATTAAAAATAAAGTAATACTTAATCACACGATAACACTTTATTTATATACCCAAATTGTATACCAAAAAGTGGTATACATAATATTGTTCTTTTAGAAATAATAAAACTATGTTTATCACTTTTAATACACAATTTAGACGTATAAATGATGTGTCATTATATGATTTAATGATTTTGAATTAAAGATAAAGTAATATTTAAATATATAATAACATATCATGTATATATTAAAATTGTATAAAAATATATATACACATAAACATAATATTACAATAGTAAACGCTCTCATTGACTACTTGATGGAGTGGAGACATTTCTTACTTTAGTTATTTCTTACATCTTCCTCGTAATTAAGTTTGTCATAATAAAGATTCAACAATTACTTCTACAAACTAAATTATGAGTCCAGGCATATACACCGGTCCCGTTCCTGACGAAGCTATAGGAAAGGCCATAACAAATGAAAAATAGTTAACTTATCATCTTTCCACTCTTTTTATTGATAAATTTCTCAATCTAGGCTCCATTTTATTTACTTCTGTAAAACCGTTTATCAAGAATCTGTCAATTTTTCCATAGAACCATAATAAGTTAATGCATTTACTAACCCGTAAATATATAAGATGCTCTTTTGCACGACGGGAATAATGAAAGGAGGAAAGAATTTAGTCTCACCCGTGTAAATATTCTCATCTAGAAATTCATATTTGCAGGATTTTAACATTAATCAATAATCATACAAAGAGGGGAAGCAAATAGAATCACGGATGCTTAATTTGAAGAATTTGAATTACCTCAAAGGAAAGAACTTGCCTGTAAAACTTCTGCAGGTT